>NC_068571.1:31983913-32286944 GCF_025698545.1 Gossypium raimondii | reverse complement strand
GGGTGGTTGTGGTGTTCTTGCTTGGTTTCATTATCAGGACCTACATCTTCTTCTTCTTCTTCAACACCGGAAATTATACCGATGTCTGCGAAAGAGATGTTTCTGTCGAGGAAGGGGATTGAAGGTGGGGTTAGAGTTGGATCTGTACTTGATTGCTTTTGTACCAAGTCAATGGGATCAGCTCCGAAAAGGGATTTCACTTGTTGGACTAAACCCCAATTTTCACTGATCATTTCTACGGATCCTAATTCAAGAACCCCGCAAGAAGTTGGTATACAGACCATTGTCTCAATGCCATGCATTTGTGCTTCTATAGCTCTTTCACAGTTGTAAAACTGCAAAGCATGAGCACCGGTTAACCAAACCAAAGAGCCAGTACTTAGAGCCATGCCTGGAATCCCTTCTCCAGCAGGGAAAGATCGAGTCAATGACATCACGTAGAACCATACAGCATCACTGACCCCGGTGGTGCCGTCCATCATCGACACATCTACCTCATGGTTATCTCGAATGAGAGTTTGGGCCCCTTTCATCTCCTTTCTTCTTTCATTTTCTAGGCACGAATTGTTGGCGCTTAATAATTTTGGAGGCGTACCTTTGGTGGTGCCTTGAAAATAACCATCTCCCCAGCACAAATACAAACGACCATGTTCATCGTTTGATGTCTGCCAAAATATAGCATATGTCCACCAAATTTGCTGGCTTTGCACCACAAATTGGAGCCTCTGCTGGAGAGTTGAAGGTGAAGTTTCCTGGGTCATATAGACCAGTGAAGAAGATGAAGATGGAGAGATTATAAGTTCTTCCATGGCTGACAAATACAAAAAGAAGGAAAACAATACAGGAGGGAATCTAAAAGGCAGAGATTTTGGAAGTTCTTTACAACAAATGAGCCATTAAATCATCTTAAATTTTACAAGGAAAAGAAAAAACCAAAAGAGAATACGGGGAGCATTGGACAAAAAAGGGGGATGGAGGGGGAGTTTATAAGCTTTGTAACTTATAAGGTGGGGGCCACAAGATCCTAAAATCTTCTGCATGCACACCTATAAGCTTTGTCTACTTTTCTTTGTTTATTTTAACAGTAAGACTGTGACTTTAACTCATTAAGTTAGACTTAAACTTGCTTCTTCTCCTCTTGAAATTTTTGTTTTCCTTCTAATCACACCTATTTTGTTTTCGTGTTTATTTTGACTGTGTGAAATGATTTTAGGTTATCAAGTTGGGATTATTAACCTGTAATTTTCGATAACAGAAACTACCATATTAATCTCAATTATCCTTGCAGCATCAAGGAAACAGGGATTTGGTTCCAACCCGAATTGATATAATTTGATTAATTCATCTAATTCGATCGGAGGTCAGTCAAAAACTTTATGAAATTTCGGTTAACGGTTAATTTGATTCGAAATCGGGTAACTAATCGCATTAACTGAACTTAATAACTAATATTATATATATTATATGTATTAGGCTATTACTAATTCGGTTAATCTGATCAAGTGAACCATATAATTTTTTTATATGTTTTATATTTATTTTAACAAAAAATATAAATTTTAATTAATCAAAATATTTTGATTCGATTATTTTTTTGAAAATATTTTAATTTGATTAATAGTTAAAGGATTAAAAATTTTAATTAATACTAATTCAATTAGATTACCGGTATAAATATGATGAGTAAAGTTAAAGGAAGAGAGAGCATAAAGATAAACGGCGAAATGATTAAAAAAGCACATGTTTAAATATTGTAAACGTCACATACGAAGAGATAGAATAAAGAGCAGACATTTGTCACCACTTGCACGTTTGTTGATAGTGACTACTATGGGTATGGGCTCCTCGTTATTTGGCATCACACACAATTTATACATCTTTTAACCCAATCATTGAAAACTGAAAAAAGTCACTAATGTATTATTATATACCAACCACCAAACTTAAAGAAATATCATACCGTACCATATTATACTTTTTTTTATATTACTTTCTTTATATTACATAATATAATAGGCTGACACATATTTCGTATAATTAAGATAGTTTTCATGTCATTTTCTTATTAATAAAACTTATTATTATTTATGTAATTATCATCAAACCGTGTTATCTTTATATTAGCTGAAGGCTTTACATTTGTGGACTGTGCGCTCCTATATCAGTGTCTTTTTATATTTCAGGTTCTTTTTTAATCGTTTATAATATAAAAAATAATAAAAATATTTCTCAAGAAAAAAAAGGAATAATAAGTTACTTATATTATTATATCTATATAACTATATATAAAAGAAAAGTTTTGAACTAGAGGATGGGTTAAACTTAATACGGATGGAGCTGTATCGAGAAATAGCTCATTTGCGGGCATTGGGGGAGTGTTTAGAAGTGTCGACGGATGAAGTTAGGAAAGGATTCAATTTTCAAGATTGAGGCGAGAGCCTTACTTGAAGGCCTACTTATATATATTTTTAAATATATTTATATATGTATTTTTAAATGATTAATTTATACAGTTTAAAAAAAATCATAAAATACAATCTGAGTCTTCACATACCGACTTTTATTATACTTTTCTCTCACAATTATCAGTATTTTACATTTAGATTTATCTACTCCAATCCATATACATTTACATGTGCATCACTCGAAAAGGAAAGTTCCTTTATTAATTAGTGTCTTAGAAGGTTATTTGTATTTTACTTCATTAAAGCGACAATCCAACCTTCAAATCTGATCATATTGCACTGATACATAGCCGCTGGGAACTATACCAAATGACGTTTTACGGGAAAGTGATTTTGGTGAGAGATGTTTAAGGTTTTGGAGTTGGTTCTGATTTTTAATGTATTATCGAGTTTTATACATTATGTTATTTTTAAAAAATAAAAATTAATGGAAGATTTATAAATAAATAATAATCTTTTAAATATAATTAAATATTATAAATAAATATTAATAATTATTGAGGTTTTAGGGTTTACCATTAATTAATACTTAATTATGTTTAAATAAAATTGTTAGCAAGTCTTATATTATTTTTATTTAATAATGATATGTCTTTTTTTGTAGAAATATGTCATATTATTATAGACTCAAATATTATTCCATAGTTATTTAAGTTTGAGTCCAACTCAAATATGAGTCATAAATCTTTTCTAGCTTGTCCTTATATTTACAATTGCTAACTCAAACTCATTAGAACAATCCACATTATTATTTTTACAATTTTTAATAAAAATATGTTAATTTTATTTAATATTTAGTAATTATAATGTATTTTTTCTTATTTGCTTTATACTATTACATATGTAGTTTTTATATAATTTAAATTACATGAAATTAAAAAACAACTCCAGCAGGGACCGGACCTTAAATATTAATATCCAATCCTGATTTATCTTAAAACATTTTGTTTAAGCTATTTTTTTAGCTGCAAACCTTGGGAGTACTCATAGAATTGAATTTTCCTCGGTTCTGAACTTCGGATGCTTGAATTGAAGGTGAAAACCCTAAACAATTTACTGTTTGACTCTGCTTTGTAATGGAACTTTTTTTTTTGTTCAACGTAACGAAGGTAAAAAGATTGAAGGTGAAAATCCTAAACAATTAAATTTGATTAAGTATTTATTAACATAAAGCTCACACTTTTTTTTATATAGGACACTGCCACCTAGTTTTGTACTTGGATTCCTGTCAGTAAAAGAATAAGAGACGTATGTTTTGTCGGGCAACAGTGAGCTGCAAAGGACGTTCGAAGTTTTACCAATAAATAATTTATATTGAATGCGTCCATGGAAGTTTCTTACACCATGATCAGCATTTCACATGTATGTGTTCCCTTCGGTCCACTTGCCAATTCCAGGCTCAAGGCTTAAGTAACCAAAATATATTATTTATTTATTTATTTATTTATTTATTGTACTTGACAGAACATGCAGGGCTTTCAGACAGTGAAAAAACAGCAAGCTTTCAACAAAATGCTTTAAATTTTATAATTGTACATGAATAGTTTCTTGAGTCATCGACTGATAATTACAAGAGAGTTTTATGCGGATCATGCATGTGCCTTGCATTAACCAACTTGATCTACACTAATCCTATTGGCTGTATCCTTCAAGGTTCTGTTGACAACTCCGGCAGCAGTGAAGAACTGATGGGCTAAGATGAAAGAAAAAGAAGTTTCAGAAATTAGTTTTTTGATTAATGAAAAAAATTTATTTTATATATATTTATATATTAACTATTAGCTCCTAATTAACTAATTGTTTTTGTTACTTCACTAACTAATTAACAGTTATCTTTTCAACACTCCTCCTCAAGTTGAAAGGTGGTCGAGATCTTTGACCCCTAACTTGGATACTAAATATTCATGTTGCTGGACTTTAAGTACCTTAGTAATCACATCTGCAAGTTATTTATTAGTGCGCACATGCTGTGTTCGAACCAATCCATCTTGTATTTTTACCCTTACAAAGTGACAGTCAATTTTTATGTGTTTGGTCCACTCATGGAATACAGGATTTGCTACAATTTGGAGTGCTACTTGACTATAGAAAGTAACAACGTTGGATCAAGTTTATCAAGACATATTTCTTTTAACAAGCCATCTAGCCATACTATCTCCGCAATTGTCGATGCCATGCTTCTATACTCAACTTCAGCTGATGAATGTGAGATTGTATTTTGCTTTTCTGACTTCCAGAAGATGAGAGAATCTCCGAGTTTGATGCAAAACCCAGTGGTGGACCTTCTAGACACGGGGTACGTGGCCCAACCTGAATCGCAATAGGAAACAAGTTGTGGTTTATTTGATGCAACCAACAAAATCCCTTGGCCAGGATCCTTCTTTATGTTTCGAACAATTCAAAGTACTGCTTCAAAATTGGACTTCTTTGGTTTTTGCATAAACTGGCTCAAATGTTGAATCGCATATGATATGTCTGGCTGTGTATTTGTCAAATACAACAATCAGCCCATGAGTCTTTGATATGTTAACACATATGAAAGTAGCTCATTGTTACAATCTCCTGAGTGTACAAATTCATCATATTCAGCTGTGGTGAGTTTCTAATTTTACTCAAGAGGCGTGCTGATTAGTTTTGCCTCTCTTAACCCAACATCTACTATTAATTCCAACGCATAATTCCTTTAGTTCAAAACAATTCCCTTGCTCAATCGTGCCACCTCAAAGTATTTCAACACCCCCAAATCCTTCATTTTAAAACTATGATGAACTTTTTTTCAACTCATTAATCATCTCAACATCATTTCTTGTAATCAACAAGTCATCAACCTAAACAAGAAAAATAACAATCTTACCACCTCGTCTTTTTGTGAACAAAGAGTAGTTGTACTTGCTTTGCACATAACCACCATGTAAAAGAGCTTCCATAAGCTTCAAATTCCACTATCAAGAGGTCTGTTTTAGGCCATAAAGGGACTTGAGTAAATGATAAACCTTGTGCTCCCCCCTATTGACGAAAGCCCTAAGGAATATCTATGTAAACTTTTTCATACAAATCTCCTTGAAGAAATACATTATAGACATCCATTTGGAAGAGAGGCCAATCACTCATAGTAGCAACATTAATCATAGTGCGAACAGTAACTTGCTTAGCCACAGGTGAAAACGTCTTTTGAAAATCCACTCCAACTTGTTGCTTATAAACTTTGCCCACAACCCGTGCCTTAAACTTCTTGATAGATCCATCAAAATTGTATCTCACTTTGTAAACCCATTTGCAACCTATGTGTACCCTACTAGGAGGCAAAGGAACCACCTCCCATATGCCATTCTCTTCCAAAGCTCGAATTTCCTGTTTCATAGCATCAATCCATCTTGGACCTGAAATGGATTCATGATAGGTTTGGGGTTCAAATATAGTAGAAATATTAGTAGCAAAAGATCGAGTACGATAAGGTAAGTGAAAAGAAGAATAAAAATAAGAGATAGAATACAAACTTATTTCAAGTGGAGCAGAAGATTAGTTAGAACATATGTAGTCTTTCAACCATGTTGGCTGCTTTGTGGAACGAGAGGTATAGCATAATGGAGGAAAAGTGGATGGCGGAGGCACGATAGATGGGTCAAGTGCGAGTGTAGGTAGGTTAGGAGTAGGTATGGAGAATTCAGGTAAAGAAGGTGATGGGAGAGGTGAAGTTGTGGTGGTAGTTGAAGAAGAAAGTGAATCTGCATCTAAAAAAAATAGTTTCATGAAAAATAACATCACGTTCACAAAGAAAGTTTTTGTGTCAAGGTTGAATAAAAGATAGCATATTTGAACATTTGAGTACCTCATGAAAACATATGATAATTGCTTTGGGAGAAAACTTGTCATTACAATGAGGCATGGTTGCGTTGCAAAGATAACCAAAGACTCGTAAGTAAGAAATATCATGTGGCCTTCTGTAAAAAATCTCAAAAGGACTTTTCCAATCTAAAATAGGAGTAGGCAGGCAGTTGATAAGAAAACACACTGCTAAGACATACTTGTCCCAAAATTTGCTAGGCATATTAGACTGAAATTTTAAGGATCAAGCAACCTCAAACAAGTGTCGATGCTTACACTTGGCCACTCTATTTTGTAGTGGAGTGTGAGTGCATGAACTTTGGTGTACGATTCCCGACATACTAAAATATACATTACATTCATTCTTAAATAATTCATATCCATTGTCACTACGAATGATTTTGACAGTAGCTAAAAACTGATTTTTTATCATAGTAAGAAATTGCTTGAGTTGTACAATAGCATCACTCTTTAATCGCAAAAGATACACCCAAGTCACACGTGAGTAATCATCAACAATGGTTAAAAAGTATCTATGCCCACTATGTATAGAAACTCTATAAGGACCCCACAAAGCAATATGGATAAGAGAAAATTCGTTTTAGCCCGTGTTTTACTTATTGGAAATGTAAAACCCTACACCTGACCCGATCACCGGATCTATGTATGAAGCACCACAATTTAAAACCAACTGAACCAACGAAAACAATTGAAATCCTAACACTTTAGCTCGATAGATACTCTGCAAACTAAGACGTTAACCCAAAATATCGCATAACATAAGATATTTTTAAAAGCACTTTAAAATAATAATACTGCACTTATTAATAGGCTATGAATAAACATCATTTGGTGGAAACCTTATAAACATTGACAGGTTTAGATAAAACACAAAATGAGTTAACACTCATGCAAAAGTTTAAAATTCGTTAATGGCTGACTATCATCGATGAAAACAGTTGGCCTATATCCTAGCAAGACTATTCACAAAAATCCAAAGATACAACTCAAACATTTCAGATACAACCTTTCAAGTTAAAACTAGCGGACACTAACAATCATACTATTTCCCAACAATTTCTTGTTACAATAAAAAAAAAAGAGATGGTTCACAATATAGTCCAACCTAAGAAATTAGTCCAACCTAAACGCCTGCAAATAAAAAGAAGAAATTAAGTAAGTTCATAAGAAATTAGCGAGTTTCACGGAAGCATAACCTCACAATTAGATCTAACTGACATTGCAAGACAAAGACATAGACTGTCTAAAAAACACACCACTACAAGCAGATACAATTTCCCTTCACAAAGTATCCACTGATGAATACTCTCGCAAGTAGACATAGCCCATTGGCAGCAACTATCTGCTATTAAAGATCAGTATTTGATGAACACATGTCACGACTACTCTATTTGTATGTCGCATTACGGACTACCCTTTATGACCACTTCACGTACTTTTTACATTTCATGCAATGTCCACACATTGTCTAACACATTATACACATTTTTTCAATAGACTCCCTTCCTTGTGCTAGCTTATGATCCTTGTTCTGAAGAACCAATATTCCTTTTTCTTCATGCCGCTTCGTAGAGATAGTAAACCAAACATAACCTTCGTACCTTCATCATTCCTCGTAATTTGAACACAAGAGTGTTCCCCTATAAGGCCAGGTATTCACCAGTTATAGTTTGCACCAAAATGTCATAATAGAGGAAAAACACAATATAATGTATCTTATTTTCATCATCATATGTATCAACCCTCTAATACCTCCTCACCATTCTAGATATAGAGCTTATACACCAATGAATGCGTATTCATATCAACACACATGTAAAACTTCTGACTATGATTTAATGACTTTAACAATACATGCATCGACTCCTTACCACGTCCCTTTGACATACGTGTCAAAACCAAAGGTTAAGGTGACTTACCTGGATATACAATAGGATAGTTCAAACATGTTAACACAATTAACAAACTCAAAGTACAAAGAAACTCACTAGAAACCTTCACACAGAGCTTTCTACTTAACGAGTTATTTTCCTTTAACACTAGGATCCTCTCCTGTATCTTTGACTAAAAACAATCAAATGACTCTTTTAAGTACAAAAACAACTTAAATTCAAACAAAAAAAGAATCTATAAACATGCAACCAATTCCCAGAAGGAAGTTTTCTTCCTATCCAGTATTTAGATGGAAACCCTACTAGACAACTCTAACAACAACTCATTTCTATCTGGTAAAACTTAAAGAAGGATTTAAGAATATACCAGCAGATAATTTAGAGAAAGAAGCTTCTACAAGTTTAAAAAGTAGCTCTTTTTTTAACAATGAAGAACACCTCTAGGATTTTCTTTGATGATAACGAAGGTAAGTAGAGAAAATGAAATGAAAATATTCTCTCCACTATAGGGTTGTCCTATTAATAGCTAACTGTAGCCTAAAATCTCATTCAAGGTTAATCTATAATCAGTAATCATGCACACGTTTCCACTAATTAATCACATCTTACGAGGCTTCCCAAGTGTATTGGTTATTAACATGTTACCTCCACTAGGATGCCAGATGACTTAAACATATCCTATTAACCAGTATTTCTAATAAACAATTACATTTACAACAACACAAACATGGGTGGCAAACTTATTAGTGAGAGAATCTGCTAAATAAGGATCTTACCAAAATAAATAACTCGCAACCGTGAGATAAGAATCCACAAAATTGGCGAATTTCAATGAAATATTTCGCCAGAAAATTCACCAACGCTAACCAGTCTGAGTCTCACAACTTAGGCAATTTCCTAGTTTGTTTTGCAAGAGGATATACAGGGCACTGTTGTATGGGACTACTATTCAAGAATGTACATGGTATATAAGGCATCTTATTCAACTTTGAAAGGGAGGGATGACTAAGACGTGCATGCAAAGTAAGGAGTATTCTGTAGTTGCAATTGTATGGAATGGGGTGTCAATTATGTTTGAAGCTGGTGAAGTTGCATTTTTAGAAGGGTGGAGGATGTAGAGTGCACTTTGTTCTTTACCAATCCCTTTCATCTTTCCACTTGAGAGATCTTGAAAAATAAAAAAATGTGTATAAAACGAAATAAAATAATGTAGGTCTTTAGTAAGTTTGGAAATTGAAAAAAGATTGTAACGAAAATCTGGAACATAAAGTACATTTGTTAGTTTAGCATCAACGTAATTGGTGCAAGATCCTATAAGAGTAATCAGATTAGATGAACCAGTAGGTAATCGAACACAAGATAAGGATGATGCATAAGAAACAAGAGATTTCAAACATTGAAAGTTAGATAGCTTATGTTTGGTAGCATCAATGTCCAAGATTCACTCACAAGGTAAGATCATACCTACCAGACTTGCAGCACCTTCAACTGGAGATTCTTTATTCAATAGATTCAAAATTTGTTGATATTGTGCTTGTGTAAACAAGGGCACTTGAGAGTTATTGGATGCACCAATGTCACTAGTCGTATTAGCAAAATCAGTCACCACAACATTATTCACCACAAAACTAATTGAAGCTTTCCTCTTAGTGAACTTAAAATCAGAGGGTATCCAATTAACCTATAACAATTATTCCTTTTATGCCCCTTGATTTTAAAATGATCACATACGCCATTGAATCTTTTCTTTTGAGCCACATTAGCAGAATACACGAAAGTTGGGTTGGAATGATAGACCCTAAAGCATGCTCTTTTTGAGACTTTTCTTGCTTCAGCATAAAGTATGCATGATTTACAGAAAGTAATGGATTCATTAGTAAAATTTGACTACAAACTATATTATAGGTTTCTTTTAAGCCCATCAAGAACTGAACCAAACATTGCTGAGTAACATGTTCAACATTTTACTTTGATTGTTCATAGCCACAAGAAAAGAAAAGCACAAGAGCATCATACTCATACCAAAGCAAGCATTATTTAATGAAATATAAAGACACTGAAGTAGTTCCTTAAACGTGAGAAGTGATCTCACGATGTAGAAAATAGACTTGAGATCTATCAACTTTATTAAAATGCTTATTAAGATATTTCAAAACAACTATTGCACTAGAACAAAAAACTATCCCTACTAAAAGTTTTTTACTAACTATGTTCAAGATCCATGAAAAAATTGTGGCATTACAGCGTTCCCATTGGGAATACAAATCCTTTGTTACTGATTCTTTAAAACAGTTCTCATCCACAAAACCTAACTTTTTTCCCAATAACATAATTCGTATAGATCAACTCCAGATATTATAGTTTTCAATCCCATGAAGTTGATGAGATACGAGTAAGGCACCTGGAGTATTGGATGGATGCAAGTATAAAACGTGATTGAAAGCAACTAATGTATTAAAGGAATTCACCATTGCATTGAATTATGAACAGAAAATAAAGCATAAGCAAAGAAAATAACAATGACAAACGAACTAAATCAATGATCCACAAGTGAGAAGCGAGTGATAAAGAAACACAAGGACTAAGACGGTAGAAATGAGTCAACCAGTGGTGGCTTGATACCATGTTGAGAACTCTAACAGCAGTGAAGAATTTATGTGCGAAGGTGAAAGAAGAATAAGTTTACAGAAATTATATTTTTATTAATGAAAAACTTGTATTATAAAATTACAGCTGATACGTATTCATATATTAAATATCAGCTCTTAACTTACTAATTGTTTATGTTACTTCACTAACTATGTAACAAACCAATTTTCAGTGGTGTCGGAAACAGTGGTTCGAGACCACTAAATTCGATGAATTGAGTTCAAAAATTATATTATTTATTATTTATGAGTTAATTGTGATTTTAGAAAGATTTTTGAATTAGTGATTTGTGTTTTAAAAGAATTTATTAGGTTAAGTGGTTCTGAAAACAAGGTATTGAGACCTCAATTTCATAAATCGAGCCATAAATATTTTTATAAATATTTACGAGTGTCATTAAGTTAGTATTAAGGTTTCAATAGAAAATTTTAGCATTTTGATAGTTAATTAATTAAAAGGACTAAATAGAAAAAGGTGAAAAACTTGCCAGAGTGATAAAATAGCCTAAATGTTAAATGAGGAAGGACTTGAAGGGTAAAATTGGAAATGAAATAAAACTTAATAGTTAAAAATAGGATTTAATTGAATATCTAGACACTTCTTCATAATTCTCAGCCAAAAACACCATTTAAGAACCCTTAAGAAGCTAGTTTTCATATTTTGCTACATATCAAGAGCTCGTAGATCAACGAGAAAAAGGGAAATTAGCCAAGTAGTCTCTGAACTACTACCAATTTTACAATTCAACTCAGGTAAGTTCATATGGTTAAACTTTCATGATTATTTGTTAATTTAGGAATAGTATAATATATTTATTCATATTTTGTTGTTGAAATTAAGATTATTGTAAAAGTATGAAAACTGAATTGAATGTTTAAAATGAGCAGAACGCAGGATTGAGTATGATCGTTCCGTGACAAAGAATGAATTGACGGATAAAACCATGGTTGGACCATTGCAATGTCTAAACGTAAGACCATAGCTGGGCTATGGCATTTTAATGAAAAGACTATAACTGGGTTATGGCACATTAAACGTAAGACAATGGTTGGACCAAGGAAGTATATATACATGTGTAAGGCCATAGCTGGGCTATGGCATTCTAATGATAAGACCATAACTGGGTTATGGCACTACAAATGTAAGACCATGGTAGGGCCATGGCAGGGCCATGTAAGACCATATTTGGACTATGGCACAAAAAGAACAATGTACTCATATTTGTAAGTCGTTCTTCGATTCAGTAATAAATGGTAAAAGACTTATGTGATTGAATTGAAAGATTTATAGATTATTATTGATATTGATTTGAAGGAAGTGCGTTTATTGATTATATTGTATTTGACAGGGGAAAATGTATGATTTAGTTACAATTTAATTTATTATATTAAGTTCGATAAGATCAATGTTTAACCTATTGAACTTACTAAGCTTCATTAAGCTTACTCATGTCGTTTAATGTTTTTGTAGATTAACGTGTAATCGGTCGGATCAACACATCAAGCTACACTATCCAGTTTAAACCGGTAGTTTTTGCAATGTAAATTTTGGTTTATATGGCATGTATAGGGTTGGTTTGGCAATGAAATAGTTTGAATTGTGGTTGTGAATCTTAAATGTTTGTATGTATGTAATTAGTAGTAGAATTTGATAAATCAATGAAATGATTTAAATAGGTAAGTATAAGTAATTGAAATATTTGTGATGTTATGTCATGTTGAGAACATGTTTTAGCTTGTATTGATTGCTTGGTTGGGATATATTGATGTATGTGAATGTTGAGTGTAGGTTAATGTCAAAATGGGTGAGAAAAGTGGCATTAAAATGACCTATTTTCGTCCACACTAGCAGAGACACGGGCGTGAGTCTTAGTTGTGTGTGGCACAAGGCCATGTGCACAGGCGTATGGTTTGGCCATGTGTTCCCTACACCATATTTTTGAAAAAAAAATTGTCCACACAGCCTAACACATGGGCGTATGGCTAGCCGTGTGACCCAAGTCAGAGAGTTACACGGCCTGGAACACGGGCATGGTTCACACGGTCTAACCACACGGGCGTGTGTCCCCTACATCTAAGAAAAATTTTGAAATTTCGCAAAAAATTCTCTAAGTACTCAATTTAGTCTCGATTCACTTATAAGGTAAATAATGGGCCTCGAGGGTCCATCTAAGGGACAATATGAGTGTTATATGATTGATTCTTAATATGTGTAACAAAGGTTGTGAAATGTCTGTATTTAATTCGTAAAGTTCGGTAATGCTCTGTAACCCTATTTCGGTGACAGATAAGGATTATGGGTGCTACAAACTAACTAACAGTCATCTCTTCAATAGGTTCTCTTATGATCACATAAATTCAATAGTCATGGTTTCCTAAATTGTTATGGGGATATAGGCAAGGGCGAAGTTTAAGGGGCTGGGGCCGTAGGCTCTTAAAATGGAAAAAATGTTATGCATATTCTTTAAAAAATGTTTAAATTATAAACTAATATATGGTCAAATTGCATTTTGTCTCTAAAAAATGAAAATTTTCTATTTACGGTCCTTTAGAAAATAATGAAATCATAAATTAATACATGATAAAATTATATTTTGACATTTCAAAAATTTATAATTCAATTTCGCCCCCTAAAAAATTTCTAGATTTGCCCTTGGTTTTAGGGTAATTATCTTCATAAGCTAATTGTTTTCATGGTAAACATGATAAAATTTCTATGGTAATTAAACTAACTACAAAATATTATTAATAATTTTGTTGTAATAATATTTGATATTTTTCACATTGAATGTACATATACTTTGATACAAGATGTGTTGGATACTAAAAGTGGTTCATATAGAGTGTTGAGAGCCGCAAGTGATTGTTAGGAGTATTAAGAGAGTTACGGAGGCACTTGGGCAGAGCTTCAGTATTCTAGTTGTTACTTGGAGTCTTCATGGAAATGAAAAGTTTACATAAACGAGCTTGACCTGGGCCACTCTAGATAGTTTTCCTACTGTGTAGGGATGGTAGTAAGGTTATGAAGTGTTGATAATAGGGTTATGTGATGCACTACTAAGATTTTCTAGTATGTTATTTGGCTACACCTTGTAGAGTCAAAAGTAGAGTTATGGGAGACTTTATTGGATATCATAAGAGAAGTATTTGATTGGACCTTGATATGATCTAGTGGTAAGCACATGGAAATCTTTAGTTGAATGAGCTTTTCTACAAGCAAACATCCTATTGGTCAATGTGGTTAACCTAGTGAGGCATTTTGATATAATAATTACCCCCATTCTATGGGGATGTTATAAAGTGATTCCTTGAGATGATTCTTTTTCACAAGGTGTCTTTTCTAATGAAAGTGAGATGTATTGTTGTTTGAGAGCCTAAAAAGGCAAACTAGGAGAGATGAAGCCTAAATATGCAAAACCTTGGTTTTAGCGATGGAGATACTATGTTGTGTGGCTTTTGATATTTAAAATAATTTTACTTTTGAATTTTCTTCTTTTGAGAGTGATCATTGAAGAACTGCTTAATGTGTGTTTAGAACATGTGTGACATAATCGACTCCTCAATCCATGGCCTTTTACATATTTTCTTATTGAAAAAACCTTGTGTTGTAATTTTATTGAAGAGTGGTATGACATGTTAAAGACTTTTTAGGTGTCCTTTAAACTTGTGACGCAAGTTGCATTTTGGCACTTATAAATAGAACCTTTGCTTTCAAAAATCCCATCTTTTTCGCAAAAATTTTGTGATATTTTTCCATTTTTGCTATATCCTTGTTTTTGCTTACATTTTATCTTGGTTTCAGTGCCACCATTTCTGCATTATTTTGAGTTTGAGGGTTTTACACCATTGTTATCTTCTTCTTCTTTTTAGTTTTAGTTATTTTTGTAGACTTCGATATAATAGTCGATAAAGGAAAAGAGAGTGAAAAATGTTATCTAAATGAAAAGGAAAAATATGTAGCTAACAATTTTAAGGATTTTGATGGTGAGGTTGAGGCAAACTTGTAACACCTCTTACTCAGACTGACAATGGTCTTCGATAAGTGATGTTACATTCGATGCCCAGAGGCATGTAGAATCGGTCAAACTACAAGTCAACTTTTATGAACCTATAAAAATCGAATACAAGCTCAAATATTGATCCATTCATAAAAAAAAAAAACTTGAATCAATCTTGAAAATTCATCACTAAAAGAACCAAGTGTAGATATCGATGTAAACGAAGATTTTTTTTACTAATCACAAACTACCATGTGTCAACCAGAAATTAACTTGGGTCAAGCCGAAATTACCATGGTAAAAATGATGATATCGTATCAGTGTCATAATTATTTTATCTAATTGATTTAAATTAACTAAGACATAAATATTAAAAATTTATATTATCACTAATTAAAAATAAAATTATTAAATGATTATTTTATATTTGATTAATTAAATTAGTAAGAGATAAATAATAAATAAAATAGTTGAAATTCTTGTATAACAATCAAATGAAGTGGTTAAATTTTATAAGAACTTTCTTTTATTTAAGTAATTAACACTATTAAAAGGGTCATCCCAAGTCATTCTACACCCACAAGTTAAAGAAGCCTAGAAGATATCTACGTAAATCTCTAAAGAAGCCAAAGAACTAGAAGAAATTTTGATAAACACCATACTTGTTCTAAAGGATATAATCTTAAAACATGATTTTCTCCTTTACTTAAGGATATATCAATTTAATTTAAATCCTAACCTAACCCCTTAATCGAATTTTATTAAATACAATATTTAATAAATTTAAAAATATGCTAAACATATTTTTCATATTATTTTAATTGAATCCTCTATATTATGTGCATCAAGTATGTACATATATTATGGTTAATTTTAACATTGTTAAATTAAATTAATTATGAGAACTTTTTGTAATCAATTTAACTTTTATGACATGTTAAACATAATCCTATCTTTTATTACACTCTAATCGTCCCAACCAAAAGGTATGACCTTATAGGATCCTGTAACGTTGGCAGTAACATTAAAACAATTCTAATGTTGCCAACAGTGAGTGCATCTACCAATGCATCATTATTACCCAAGTTGCAAGAAGTCGTAGTTCGACATAGTTTTTTGTGATAATATCATTATGTAGTATATCCCTTTGTCTATTATATCTAGATTGAACACAAGTCATGGAATAATCACACTTGTATAGTTCAATCTCTTATTTCTTAATTCCTGAGTAGACTAAAACAAACTAATAAGTGTGATATCTCATATCAACTAATTTTAGCATGGCCCTTCATTTCTAGTCTCACTTGATCAAGAGGCCTGAGATATTCCTCTCATTATGTAAGAGGGAAAAATCTTATCTTAATCACTCACATCCCACTACACAGATTGTTGCAGACCCAACATACAATTACCACTATGAGAAATATTGTGACTATTACATAATAATCCAAGAAACATTCTTATAGCGAGTCAGTCTGATATATTGTTATCTAACATATACTTATGTGTTAATTTGATACCACATATCTATAACAACACTTTTCATTAATCAAGCACATACTAGTCCTAATTTATTATTATTTTCCAAGCCCACAATAATACTGTAACACCTCATACCTAATGATACCCGATCGTCGGGTCCGAACTATAGAATGCCACATTCATTACCGAAGCAACTGCAATCATATACAATTCAATTTAACCACTTATTCATACTATTAATTTAATAATCATTCACAATATGTTATACATTCATTTTCAGGTCTTATACAAGCTTAAGAAAGCTCTTAAAATGACTCAGGGTTAAATAAGGTCCAAATTGTAAAGTTTATAAATTATTAGGTTGAAGTCGCAACTTCAGGAGTTCCTCTTTGCGATGCAAATCACTGGCTTAATCTCGTCGCGATGTTAAAGGCCCAACATCGAGACATGACCATCTAATTTCAAATGGTCTAGATGGTACCAATTTGGCAACACCTAAACAATCAAACTTATTTTTCAATTAAACCATTTCAGCAAGGATACATTTCATATATGCTTATTTCTAAACCTTAACACCTTATATTCATATGAATTACATAAAACTCATCATTTCAACTTAAACACATATGCTAAGGTCCATAATTCTAACAATTTAACCCTTTTATATAAATACACATATATGCCCCAAGTTATACAATATCTCATTCAATTCAACTCTTTACCAATCTTAATTATATAAACCAACCATTTAGCCATAATAAAATTTACCATTTCTAGCTTTGAATACTAACATGATCACATATTGTGCAAAACTGACTCAAAACCTAAGTACGTGTCATTTATCGAAAAAAAAGGAGTTTTACAAACATTAATAAGTCGAGTGTTGCTTTCTAGATGTTGTATCACTTCTCATAACCTCGAGTTTCACCTATATCTGTGCACATAATAAATAAAACGTACGCTAGGGGATAAAGCTCAGTGGTACTTTCTTGATTTAAGACACAAATGAACATAGCCGCATTAAGAATTCAATCAATATAAGCTATAATTCAACTGTAATGATTTACATGTTCAATACTAATTGTCATTGTCATACACCATTTCATTTGATAATCAAACTAAAAATTATATGCCATACTTTCTATTACCAAAGATGTAATCATTTCCATTTCAATTTAATATATACATGTATGTACTAATATTTTATTAAAATTCATTTTCATCCAATGCTTTTTTATCATTCATTTGTCAATTCAATCCTTTTTTTTTTGAGTTTATTGACTCATTCATATCCGTTTTGACACCCAAGGCTCGTATCAACCTGTTCACAAGATGTCTTTAGTCCTAATTTGCATATATGCACATATAACACTAATTCATATCATCATTTTCTATTCAATATCATTTACCAAGTTCATTTTTTTGTAATCCCTATTAATCAGACTCGGATTCAAAACAGATACATAGATTATCCAACTAACATATCAATTTAGCTCCGAAGTTCATCATTGAATAAAACGAAGTAGGAAAACTAGCATACATAGTGCATACTAGCACATGAAGTGCATCTTAGCACACGAACCTGGCAGACAAAGTGCATACTAGCGCACGAAGAGCATCCTGGCACACGAAGCGCATCCTGGCACATGAAGCGCATCCTGGCACATGAAGTGCATCATGGCACATGAACCGCATAAACCCATACACAATCTAATCCTATGGCGTGCCAACTATATCTACCTCTGCTCGAATAGTTAATAGGGTATCGATAATACAATTACATATCATATTCATTTCACTTATCATAGACTCATTTCTTTTCATTATCAATCCATATAACATACTATTATCAAATTCATATAATCGCATATTCAATACATTATTCCATACCATTTCATATTATAAGACATTTATCAATTTATATCATCCTTATTTCTATTTCATTCATTTCAATCCAATTCTCAATATTCAGGCTTTTTTACCCAAATAATACAAAAAATAAAATTAATAACTGAAATGGCATGCCCATGAGATTATTTACCAAAATGGTATATTTGCTATTGTGTTTTGCCAGTGCCGCCTAACATATTGGCGGCACCGGACTGAAATGTGATGACCTAAAATATTTAAGGATTTGATATGCAAAGTTTTCAATTTGAGTGGCTGTTGAAAAAAAAGTTAAAGGGTTCCGCCTGTCAATTCGGTGGCACCAAACTTTAAATATGGCTAATTGCCTTGTAAACCCTCCTTGTTTATTATTTTCTTTTTATCCCCCTTCAACTCTCTATATTGTGTTTAAACAAGCCCTTAACCTATTTTTGTAGTTAAATCAATGCTTAAGGTATGACATTTACTCATAAAAGCCCTTGATTTTAATATTAAAGTAAATATATTTTGAATTTCAAGCTCTTATCTTAATTTCTTGTTTATGCAATAAAATTATACTTTAACATCAACATAAAATCTAAAAGAGTAATTCAAGATGTCATGTATATAAGCACTCTCAAGAAATTTTAAAATTTTATTTTTATTTGATAAACTATTCTCATCATATTCACATAAGCATAAAATGCGAATTAGTTTATATCTTTTAAATAGTTTTACTTTAATATTAAAATTAAGGGTTTTCATGGGTAAAAATCATAGTTTGAAGGCTTATTTAACTATAAAAATAATATAAGAGCTTGTTTAAACAAAATATACTAGTTTAAGGGCTTTTTAGTATATTATCCTTCCATCTATGTTTTCATCGGTTCTCGAGCATTGAAAATAATCAAATTATTTCCTACAACGCAGGTGCCAGGTTCAACAACATACAGTCTAGCACTATATTATAAGATGCATAATTTAGCACAATGTAGTGAGTTGAAGGGGAATAAAAAGAAAATAATAAGCAATGAGGCTTTATAAGGCAATTAGCCCTATTTAAGGTTTGGTGCCGCCACACTGTCAGGCAGCACCCTTTAACTTTTTTCACTAGCCACTCAAAATGGAAAATTTGCATATCAAGTCCCTGAATATTTTAAATCATCACATTTTAGGCATGCCATTTGAGTTATTAATTTTATTTTTTGTATTATTTGGGTAAAAAAAACTCGATATTCAGTATCAACAATCAAGAATCAAGTCATAAGACATTTAATCTTCTTACCTTATTAGATAGTATGTTATAATCCTGCATATATATGTGTGTGAATATATATTGTACTCGAGTTATAAAGGTACAAACCAAAATCGCGGTTATTTGTCTACGACTCTTGCTTTTCCTTTCCTTCACCACGGCCTGATATTGTCTTTCATTACGATCGATAATTTAATAAATAAAATGATATCATATTTCATTTAATTCACATTCAAATACAAAGCCACACATATGTTTCATTGTATTCAATTTAGTCCCTATACTTGGGATATGTGTATCTTTTGATATCTAGCATCAGATCAAAATCTGATTTCACATTCTTTCTTTAGGGACCCTATACTCTCTATTCATAGCATAATTTCATGAAATGCTTTTAATTTATTCAATTTGGTCTCTAATGTTTCAAAGTTATCTAACATGTTTAATTAGCTTTCACAATCTAGTCATTTTCATGAATCTAAGCTTAAGACCTATCAAATTCAAGCCTAATTCATCAATTTCTCTACAATGGCAACTTGCTAAAAACTTAACAATTGGACAAATTGATAAACAAGCTAGTTAAATCAAGCTCCCATGACCATACATCTATAAAAATTATAAGAAAACGGCTTGATTACATTAATGCAATTAGAGGCCAAATATTAAATTAGAGGTCGAATGTTAAGCTTGAACAAGAGTTTATCTTTCCTTTTTCTTTTCAATTTTGGGATGGCATGAATAAATGAGGAAAATGATACATTTATCCTCGAATACTTAATATTTATAATAGAATTAGTTGTTAATTAAGCTTGTTTAATTTGATTAATTAAAGTTTTATTATAATAAGTTAACTATTAATTAAACTTAATGGTATCCACCATCACCATCCACTATCTCATATTAATCAATGGTAAAACAACCATTTTGGTCCTTTAGATAATTGTAACGCCCCAAAAATTTGAGTGTTTGATTGTTGGATTCTATTGTAATTGGGTCCCTATATCTATGGTTATGTGTTCTGCTTATGTGTTTGAGGTTAGGGGTTCGAGATACGATTTTAAAGGTTTTGCTATTTTTATTTTAACTAACCTTTATTCTTGAGCCATTGACTTAGATTTAATTTTGTCTGAATCTATGTCAAGAATGAGTCTGTCGTTTCAATGGTTAAACGTCTGTATACTCTCTGGTCATGTGTTTGAGTCTCGGTGTGCACGTCAGATAATATTTTTGCTTAATGTTAGAGTTGTGATCGGTGGTCAAATTAAATTAAACGTTCCTTTTTCTCCATGCCTTTCCATTTCTTTTTTTTCATTTTCTTTTCTTCTTTCTTTCTTCATCTCTTTCCATTTGAGTTCGTTTTCTATTTCGTTCATTTGCTGCTTAAATTCATACATCTTGTTTGCTCCTGTTGTCAAGTAAGTTTGCGTTCTGTTAATTTCTTGCACTTGATTGTTCCACTTTGGAAAAATATTAGTTGTTGTCTTCCTTGCCAAGTGTAGTGTTTTTTTTTTTTTTGCGGAAATTGTTCGAACCTTTTGATTATATCTTTGGTTGTTGTCCTTAGGGAAGGACTCAAAGATAACAATCCCTCTAACACTCTATATTCGTAATTGTGGTGGTGTGGAGGTAATTATTACGCAATTTAGGATTTTCTTGTGTTGAAATGTTTCGATGAGGTTGGTTGTGTGATATTCTTAGTATTATTTCGAGTTATCGCTTAACTGGTTATGGATTGTTCGTTTTAGGTCTCGGGAATCTTCTACATTGTTCCAGGTTCGAAACTACTTCAAATGCATACCGGAAACCCGAGTTTTTACGAATTTTGGACACCCAAAAACATGGTTGTCGATGCCACACGGCCGTGTGCCAGGGCTTGTGGTAAGCCATGTAACTCACTGTTTACGAAATAAAAGCCACACAGGCAAGGGACACGGGCATGTATCCAGACTGTGTGGCCATGATAGTGCAGGTTTCACATGGGCCAAGGACATGGGCATGTGTCTAGGCCATGTAACTCACTGTTTACAAAATAAGGGTCACACGAGTGGCAGACACAGCCGTGTGAGATACATGGGCAAGCACACGTGCGAAGGACACGGCCATGTGAGACACATGAGCAAGCACACGGGCGTGTGACGGACCGTGTGAGGCTGCACGGGCCAATTACCCAGGCCGTGTGAGACCACGCAGGCGTGTAGGCTAGTTTATAAAATTTCATCATATCCCGAGCATTGCTCGAATCGAATACAAGCCTTTTGTGAGGCTGTTTAAACTGAATTAAACTGTATAAAATGATTACATGGGAAGCAAAATAGTGAAATAAGAGGCATGTAATTCAATTATTCTGTTCGATGCTAATTGTTAAAAGATGACGAGCTAGTTTAGCAATGCTTTTGAAAAGTGCTTTTGAAAGGTGTTATGGAAAAGTGCTTTTGAGAAGTTTGGTTTAATATTTGAGTATTTAGCATTGTTGTCAAAAGCGCTTTTGAGAAATAAAATGTCCATTTTAGACATGTTATTATCAAGTAACAAATATGCATTTAAATAATGTTCAAGTTAGTTAATATTATTATATTTTAGTAAGAATATAAAAAAATTATTATACCTTGTTGTTAATATTTTAATATATGAAATATAAATTTTAAATATTTTAAGCAATAAATATTAATTATTTATAAAATTTAATTAGAATATATAAACTTTATTTTAAATATTTAAATATAACCATTAAATATTTTTAATTAGATATTAACAAATTTGTATTATTTTAAAAATATTTTTTTATTTTTAATTAATGATTTTAACATATTTGTAATTAAGCACCAACAAAAAGAAAGAAAGGAAAGTACTATGTTATTGGAGGGTGAAAAATAATTAAGTACCAAAGCTACCTTTGAGAGAGGAAAATTAAAATTTTAACTTCTCCTTTTAGAAGTGCTTTTAAAAGTGCTTTTGAAAAATCAAAATTCAGTCAAAAGAAAATTGTTTAGCACAACTTTTCTTTTAAAAATATTTTGAAATCAAAAGTACTTTTTTAAGTACTACTAAACAAGATTTCAGACGTAAGCACTTTTTAATTGCAAATAGATAGAAAACTATTTTCCATTTATGATAATAAATTACATGGGTTTTTTTACTGAAATAGGTTTAAAAAAATTAGTACTGAAATAGGTTGTCAGATAGATTATTTACAGAAATGGTACATTTTTTGTAATGGCGCCTATCTCAGAGGCACCAATGAATTAAAAAATATTAATTTTTTTAATAAAATATTATTATTTTTAAATATTTAAATATAAATACGGGTCAAAATACGGTCAACAGATCAAAATACGGGAAGAAAATGGGTTTTCGAGTGGCGTCTGTCAAGTAGGCGCCACTAATTGAGCCTCATAGGGAGGCGCCATTAAAAGTGCCTCATAGGGAGGCGCCAATGGCATGCCAAAGACCGCCTCTCGCCTATCATATACTGCAAAAAGCAAAGATGATGTTGTCCCTTCAACACCACATTTTTCTAGCCTATATAAATGGTCCCCAAGCTCTTGCATGGACGGTAGAGAGAAAAAAAAGAGAGAAATGAGAAGAAGAGAAGAAGAAAGAAAAAAAAAAAGGTAATGTATTATTTTAGTAAATAATTTTGTTTATAATTTAAAGAGTTTAATTAAGATATTGTGAATTTTTTGTTATTAATTATTAATTATAAATTATTTATGTTTAGTGTTTATAGTTTTGGATTAGTATTTTGTATGAATATTGTAATTTTTGTATGAATATTGTAATTATTTTATAATTAATTTGTTAGTAATTTAGGATTATGTTATAAAATTTTGTGTTTGTAATTATTTTAAAATTAATTTATTAGTAATTTAGGATTAAGTTATAAATTGTTGTGTTTAGTTTAGTATTTGGTGAGTTTAACATATAAGTTTATAAAAAATTAAAAATCATTTTATTAAAAGTTTAATTGTAACCGACTTTTTTAATCATATAGTTGTTGTTAACTCATTTAATTTTTATATAATGTAATTTTATATAATGTAATTTTATTTGATTTTTTTATTTATTTAACAGTATTTATTGATTTTTTGAAACAAATTAAATGAATTCATTTTTTTAATTGCAGATTTGCAGGAAATGGGTTATCTAATTAAATTATATTGTATTAACTATTTTGCTAATTTAATAATGTCAGGGTTCGTACCGCGTATTGAGTGGCCGTGTTAATAGTGTAGGGTTTCTGTCAGATGAACGTCTAATACCATACTTAGAGTTAGCCGAGTTCGGCTCAGCGGCAGTGATCCGGACTTTTGATCTGCGATACGACTTTATTTCCGCGTTAGTCGAGCGATGGCATCCAGAGACCCACACATTTCATTTGTCGTGCGGAGAGTGTACCGTCACTCTAGAGGATGTTGCAGTACAGCTCGGGCTTCCCATAGACGAGAATGCGGTCACGGGCGGAAGTTCAATCTCTAGGCCGGCTACCATTTGCTATGAATTACTTGGACGCTCGCCAAGTGAGGGGAAATTTTACAGTTTGAGATTTTCATGGCTAATGGCCAATTTTGAGCATTTGCCGAGTACTGTCAATGAATGGGAGGTGATGCAGGTCGTTCGAGCTTACATTATGCACCTTATAGGGGGTGTACTCATGCCGGATGCAAACGGAAGTAAGGTCCACTTGATGTACTTACCCCTATTATCCAATTTGCATAACAATCGTTCATACAGTTGGGGGTCCGCAGTTTTAGCCATGCTGTATCTCGAAATTTTTCGGATGACAGATCCTTTTGCGATGGGCATAGGCGGATGCCTTATACTACTGCAGTCGTGGGCACTTTACCGGATGCCATTCTTGGCATCCATTAGTCACCAATCATATATATTTCCACTCGTTAATAGGTGATGAATTTTTACTCGTTATAATAATTAGTTGACTTTTTTATATTATATTATTCTAACAAATTGTTTTCGTAGATGGAGTACTAATCTGGGTATCGGGAGGTCATACACGGTTCCGATATACCGTCTAATGATTGAGAATCATGCTGGAGAGGGGGTAAGTTTTTCCAATATAAACTTAATTTTATTATTTTATCTCACTCGACCCGCGTTAATATAACAATGTTATTAATTGTGCAGTTTATTTGGATGTCGTATTCTGTTCCAGAAATTATGGCAGTTATCCCCTAATCTGTCCACGTCCACTCAAACCTATGGTGCATTGGTGCACCCGTTATCAATTTTCACGTAGTGGAGTGGTATCATGACAATCGAGTAATCCGGCAGTTCGGTTGCATACAGTATATCCCGACACTGCTAGTACAATTGGGGGAGATCTATGGGATGAGCAAGAGGGGGAGGTATGGAGATAATTGGGGAGAAGTGCATGAAGAATATATTACGATGTGGAACAACCGGTTCGGGAGGGTACCTCAGATGGATCATGCGTGGGATCTGCAGCCCTCGTTAGAGTACATACAGTGGTACTGTGAGATAGGGAAACCATTTATGTTTGGTGGGCGGTCGATGGTAATCCCTCCGCATATGACACGAATTAGGCACCCCTTTCAGATCCGCAACATGCACCAAAGCCAAAGCCAGAGCCAGAGCCGGAGCCAGAGCTAGAGCCGGAGCCAGAGGCAGAAACGAAACTACATTCTAGGGATAGTTCTTATCATCTAGATTTGGGGGGCGATGACTATTTCGTGAGCTCGTATCCACCTCAGTACTCCGCTCCTTCCGGCCCGTATCCGCCGTCGTACTCCACTCCTCCTAGCTCAAGTTCATCGATGGCATTTGAGACATATGATTTTTCATCTATGTTTCACACACCCCAATATACGGATGAGGAGAACACTGATCACCGTAATCGCTCGCAACGTGAGCGTCGAGCTCCACAAAAATATACCCCTAGAACCACACCATCAAACCATCAATTTTAGGGGGTTTTGTAATATAAACAACCTCATACTTATGTAATGAATTTTGTTGGCATTTTATTTATCAGATGGAGATAATTTTTTTGCATTTGCAATTTAAATATTCAACTGTGTATTTATATAATGACTTTTTTCCTTTTATGTAAATAAAATTTTATATTTTTTTTATTTTGCAATTTCAAATTGCTCTATAACTACAACAAATTGTAGACAAATTTGTGATTCAATCATCTCAACATGCAATGAACTACATATCAATTTCTACCCGATTGAGACGATTGTCCAACATGGTAGTTTCGGAGCGGGCATTTACTCCGATTATGACCGGCTAATCTGCATACACCACACAGCTTCTCGTCAGATTTCTCCCTAATGTTCATTTCGTTATGGATTCTGGATGATTGCGGATGACCTTTCGGGTTCCTACGTAACTTTTTGTCTGGGACAAGCTCGAAGGTCGTCGGAGGTACCTCCCAAGTAGATAGGTCAGAAAGCACGGGGAACTCGTTTTCCCATACACGCAACGTGCGTTTGATGGTGTACACTTCATCGATAAATTTTTCTACATTGAGCCCAACTTTAGCACAAGCTGCCACGACATGTGCACATGGATAATGAAGTGTTTGAAACCTCTTGCAGTCGCACCGTTTGTTTCGGAGATAAACTCCGTAAGACCTAGATGGTATACCGGGCCGACAACCGATGGTCTCTATAACTCGAAATGTTTCATTATGTCATGAATATACTTCTACTATCATTGACCTCACTATCCGACGGTTTGCAACCATTGCATCCCTAACATCTTCGACAAAGACGTGTCCCGCCTCCATCTAGTTCACTTGTTGCTAACCCATTCTTGGCATCAAGGTAGCAACCTGTAGAACGTAGTCGAGAAGACAAATGAAATTGGAAGATGCCGTGTTTTTAATAACACAACGTTGATCCCCTCCACCAAGTTTGTGGTCATTTGACCATAACGAAAGCCCTCGTCAAAACTTTGAGCCCATTGTCACAGCTCCATGGTACCCAACCACTGCCGAAAAGATGTGTTGGTTTGACCCTCTATGTCACTCTCAAGTCGGGCCATTCTTTGGCGAAAAATGTGTGGCTCTAACTCATGCGGTGCATATGTATTAAGAAAATATAAGTTACAGTATTGCTCTAAAACATTAAAACTTATATTGAAAAGAGAAGGTAATTTTTACCCATTCTCACAACTTGTCTCTTCCAGTCTGCATTCTTATAATCATGCTGAAAGTTAGCCGAGATGTGTCGAATGCAGTAAACAGATCTCCATGGTACATCAAAACGCCTAATGGCTGCAATTAATCATTTCCCTCTATCGGAGATGATGCAAATATTATCGTTGCTAATAATATACCTTCGTGGGTTGGTAAGGAAGAACTCCCACAATTCCATGTTCTCCTTATCGACGATGGCAAATGCTATCGGGAGCACGTTCCTGTTGCCGTCTTGAGCAACCGCAAGAAGTAGGATCTATGTGTATTTTTCATATAGCTAGGTTCCATCTACTTGCACAAACGGTTTGCAATGGGGAAATGCGCGCACACATTGATCAAACGTTCAGAACATCCGATGGAAAAATCTTTTTCTCAATTTTAGTTAGTCATCCGGCCCGTAATAAGATCGTGTCTGCAACTCAATGACAGTCCCCGACACGTATTCCCTTATAGCGGCTATCCATCCATGAAACTCATTGTACGATGCATCGAAATCTCCGTACAATTGCTCTATTGCCATCTGTTTAGCTATCTATGCCTTCCGGTATGATACTCGATACTGGAATCGTGCTTGTATTTCGACAATTAGTATCGAAACTTTAATGGTCGACGTGTCTTTCACCATTGGCATGATGCACGTACAGATAGTTTTAGAGTCAAGTTTTCAATGGTTTTCTGTCATACGTGTTGAGGTGCATGTGTGAGGCCCAACAAATTTTCGTATCTCCACATCTGCGACTTCTGGATAAATGCAGCTCGTATCCGCCAATTGCATCCTTTTGTCGACCTCCAACACTCTCCAATATATAATGTTGGTTTAGACACAATGACTTTGTAATCTACTGATATATTCATGCTATACCGCTTAATGGCAAATATGCATTCTTCCTTACTTTCAAATCTCTGGCCCACGAACAACTCCTCTGGATTAGAATATACGGCTATTCGGTGAGCAGGTAGTATTTCAGGGTACTCTAGAAACTCGGCTGCCCATGCCGCATCGGGGTCTATCCGAGACATGTGTGCCCCAGGATTATTGTGTGTCACAATACGACGAATCTGGTTTCTGACTGAAGACACGTTAACGTTTCCATCCTCATTCACGCCTCGTCGTCAATATCATCCGGAACCTCGTCCACTTCGGGATCACTCTCACTATCAACTTCGTAATCAACAGGATCATTACTATAGTATACACCATCACCAATCACATCAGTCTCGGGTGCAGCATTAAGATCAATATTGATCCTGTGTATAGTTGATTGACTATCAACATACGATACGGAAACCACCATACACGGCGCTTAAACTTCATCTTATTCACCTAATTGAGTGGGATCTTCAGTTGCCTCCACACCGGCTAACTCAGCAAATAACTGAATCGGTGCATTTTGGTTGCTCCGAGTCCCACAATAAAGAGCGACCATTGTCTCCACGTCTTCATCATCTACAAGTTCCATTTCGGTAAATTTTATTGGATCTGTTGAAACTGGAAACTTGTAGAAAACTTTTGATATCCTTCTCCCACAACGTCTATAAATTTTTTCACTAATTTTTTCCTTCATATCATCAAACGAGATATTTCTATTAAATCTCATTGCTACTTGTTTGCGACATTCAAATATACATCCCACGGTTGTTGTCAAAATTTCTCCATCGAAATAACCGCATACAAAAAACTGATTCTGCATCTTCAATACTAGATCTGTTAAAAAATTTTCAAATTTCTTAAAACAGTTTCGAAATGTAAAAAAATTACATAAAATTTTTATTGCAAAATTTTTCATTCAGAAGCTAACAAAATTAATAACCTAACAAAATAACTTTCAAATAATAAAATTACTAACAAGACTCTACATTCTATTTAAAAATAAATAAACCAAAATACTTTATCCTTCTTCTTTTCCTTTCTTTTCTTCTTCTCCCTTCCTTCTTATTTCCGTTCCTCTGCTAAAAACTATGTCTATGTTTCGGGGGTATATATAGGGAAAAATAAGACCATTGGCGCCTCTCAACATAGCACAACTAATGGCGCCTGTCAGATAGGCACCACCATTGGCGCCTCTGAGATAGGCGCCACTACTTTGTATTATACCAGGTCATATATTGACCCTGGAAAAAATTAATTATATTTTATTAAAAAATTAATATTTTTTAATTCAATGGCGCCTCTGAAATAGGTGCCATTACAAAAGAATATACCATTTCCGTAAATAATCTATCTGAAAACCTATTTCAGTACTATTTTTTTAACCTATTTCTATAAAAAAAACCCTAAAATACAGCCTCTTTATCAAGTTTTGACTACAGTGCTCTTAGTTTTGTGCCAAAACTAAAATTGTGGGTTCAACAGGAAATATTGCTGGGCTGTTCATGGACATGATTTTTATTATATGATCAATCAATCGTTTATTAATGATGGTAGTTCGACTATTTATAGCATTGCTAACTACTGTCAACTGCTTCCTGCTGTCCATACTATAGTCAATTAGTTATTATGTGCTGATAGTGCACGAATCAAGATATTCATTTAAAGAGAAATGGTTGTATGAACCAGTGTATCACTTCTTTTTATTTAAATTATAAATCCTGTTTAAATATGGAAAGGTTTGATAAAATAATTAGGTTTAAAATATTAACTTACAAAAAATAAAATCATATTGAGAAGATAAAAAGGAATTAAATTATTTTTTTTTATGATTAAAATATTTTTTATTATATTCTAAACATGATAAAAATGTTTTGAAGACAAAAATGGCAAGGGACCCCGATCGGTTGTCTATTTACGTCTGTACAGCTGAGCTATAATACCTCGAGCTCTAAATGCTGGTCCATCCCCAGCAAGTGATAGTACCCTCCTTTTTGTCATTTTATTTGTTGGTTTCTTAATATGATAAAAGGATATTTATGGAGCATGTGCTGGTTTAGTCTGTACCTTTTGCTGCCCTAGGAAGCTCAATAATGTCGAAACCTTAAACAGCATTCTAGAAAATGATTGGACCTATCGTTCAATCAAATTATCAACAGACGGAAACACAGGAAAATCTCCATTAACTTTACGTTCACTTTTGGTATGTGAACTATAAATCCAACTTCATTTTTTCAATCATAAAGTTGATTATAGTCCATAATCATTATAACTTTCGATGATTAGTACAATCACATTCGTTTAAATGAGTTCTGCATTTAAGCAATGGTTTAATACGAGAATTCCCCTGTAACATATATTTTCTTTGTTTTATCTTAATTAATATGAGATGCGGATTAATTGTCTACAGGACGATACCCTTCTCTCTAAAATGTTTATAATTGAGAATCATTTTAAAGCCTCATAAATATCTTAATTGAACCATTCAAAGACTATGCTAGAAATTTCACCTGTCCATTAGCTTAAATCTTCATAGTTTATAAAACCTTAAATCAAAATTTTATAAAAAGTGCAATTTATATTTTTATAAAACTACAAAGTTTAACCTAATATATTGTAATTTTTTGAAAAAAATTAAATCAAAATTTTATCATTTTTGAAAAGTGTTATACCTTTCCTATAAATGAGAATACATGGCAGATCAGGAGGCCACCTGAGGGATGTACTCCACTTGCTACGTACTAGGAGGTCGCCAGAAGCTTCACCCCTCCTTTTAGCCACTTCAGCAAGTGGAAAGTAACCGCTCAAGGAAGCAAACTATATATTCTAGAACTTGAGTACTGATTATCAGCGTGTATTATGTTTGACTAATGTTAATGGAGTTGTTCTACTGTATTCGAGTATGAGCTGTATTTGACTTAAATAGTGGTTAAGTCACTGGTATTTGTGTTCTGATATGGTAGCTAAATTGTATTCTTTGAAACGTGTCAAATTGACATTGTGTGGTGTGTAGGGCTGGAAGGGTAATAAATACCCTATTTGGTGTGTTGGGTAGGTCGGAGATGGTGTGTAGCAGTTGGTATTAAGTAATTGCATATGTTCTGTTCTGCATCTGACTACAGTTTGAATTGTTATCTGTCTGTATAATTCTGATCTGCAACTGAATTAATTGTTTCCTGATTCTAAATCAACATCTGCACTTGGATATCTTGGTTTTACCGATACTTGATTGAATATGTAAATAGTTGGTTCCTTTCTGATATACTAATTCAATTATTGTTGAATTAATTTAAGGTAAATCACAGACTTGAACGAGTTGGCGGATGGGGAGCTCGGTTTTGCATTTTACACCGTTTAGTATTATTAAGAATGTTAATTGTTTCGTAGTTTCAGTTAGCTGAATGATAATCACGAATTATTGGTTTGTCTTTATTAAAACTTTATATGACTTTAAAATGGTTTTAATATAAATTGTAGAGTGTGTTTTGATTGTTATTCCTTCTAACTCTCTATGCTTGACCTTGTTGTCTAGGTCGGTTATGGGGTATTACAATAATTGTTATTTAGATCTCCAAGCCTTTTATAAATTAAAACTCAATAGGGACTTTCACAATTTAGTACTTGAGTTTTAATAAACCATTTCATTGGTTAAATTGCTTAAGCGAACCTCAATATATTCTCATATAACTTCGTAAATATTCATATTTTATATTTATGGACTCGATTTACGAAAATGAGATTTTGAAACTCCATTTTTCGACATCACTAGAACCCAAGTCATTACAAATACTTAACTAAGGAAATTTAAAAATCTTTAGACATTATCATGATACAGTTTATTTAAACACATAAATAAATACTGATAAAACAATGGCAATGTCTTAATTAATAAACTAGGTAAAAGTATGTTATTACAATCATAATGTGATTGTTCTTTGGGCATACTCCCAACATCGACGACCCTTAAATCCAAATCAAATCAAATTCTCAAGCAATCATCTCACTTTCAAGATCAAGTCAGACAACTCTTGGACCGAAGCTCAAATTGAAGAGAAGAATCAAAGTTTTCTTTGTACATAAATCTAAAATTTGCGACATCATAAATCTAAAATTTGCGACATCTATCAATAAGTTTGACTCTAAATATTCAAGTCAACTTTTGATTGTAAATTTGTGTGTACAAATTTTTGGAACGCCCACTGGGGCAATATTTTCTTTTCATCTCTTCTCTAAGAAGATCATCATCGTTAAACTGGCTCGCAAGCCTACTCAAGATAACCTTGTAGCTTGTTCGACTTTATCATCAAGCACCAATGTCTCGCTCATCCGTATAGCACTAGGTAGAAGACGAAAGATCTTTTAGAGTTTTTTGGTCAAACCTTTTTTATGCTTAGTGGCAATCCACTTTATGATGCTTCTTCACCAACTCATGACTTAGAAGAAGTTTCTACTAATGGGTTAAGCATAGATCGTCGATTATCATTCAAGGAGAAAGATAGTCAACCAAATGATAACTCCATTCTAACATTTCCCTCAAGGCAAAATCTGGATGGATGAATGTAATGACAATAGGCACCGTATCCTTGGAAGAACAAGTGGCATCCCAAGCAAAAAAAAATGGAGAATATTATCAAGGGTTTCAAAGAAAGAGATGACAAGATGACCTTCATAATGAAAAGGATTATTGATTTTTCTGGGAAGGGACCAACTAATGAAGAAATCCAACATGAGAATTTACAAAAAGAAGCTGGTGAGAAGTCCAATGTACAAGTTGCCAAAGATCATTAACCAACAATCAATGAAGTTTCCAGTGTTGGTCAACTCAAAGAGCTCATCAAAGAAGCTATAAAAGACCAATTTGAAAGTGTTGATCCACATTTATATACATAATCAAATCCATACACACAAAGGATTGACCGTCCAATGTACAAGTTGCCAAAGATCTTTAACCAACAATCAATGAAGTTTTCAGTGTTGGTTAACTCAAAGAGCTCATCAAATAAGCTATAAAAGACCAATTTGAAAGTGTTGATCTACCTTCATATACATACTCAAATCCATACACACGAGGGATTGATCGTCCAATGTACAAGTTGCCAAAAAATTTTAACCAACAATCAATGAAGTTTTCAGTTGGTCAACTCAAAGAGCTCCTCAAAAAAGCTATAAAAGGCCAATTTGAAAGTGTTGATCCACCTTTATATATATACTCAAATCCATACACACAAATGATTGATCGTTTGAGAAAGCTTAAAAATTATCAACCTCTAAAATTTCAATAGTTCGATGGAAAAGGAAATCCACATCAACATATTGCTCACTTCGTGGAAACCTATAATAGCGTTGGTATTAGTGGAGATCTTGTGTCACCCTACCCTCGACCTGGTCACTAAATCTGAATGTGTGATATCACATTACGTTGTTGAAGCAACTCACATCAATTATACACACATTTCACCTAATGAAATCACATAAATTACATTTAATATCTAATCTAATCATTCAAGGTTTAAGCAGAATATAATACAAGCTTAGAGTTCGAACTTAGAACCATTTGCAAAGTTCAAGGTTATGTCTTGAGATAGGGGACTTCATGTCTCAAGATAGGTTATAATTTATTCTGGAAATTTTAGCTTCGAAGTTAACATGTCTCAAGACACGCCATGTTGTGTCCCAAGGCAAGGTCCTTTATGTCTCAAGACCTCTCTGTTTTCCTATTTTTATTTTGATGTTTGAATGTCTTGAGATAAGGGGTTTTTTTCTCGAGAGCTATAACAGGGCAAAATTAATTTAGTTGATGTCCTTCTGTCTCAAGACAAAAGACACTTGTCTGAAGACCTAGAAGCAATTGTCTCAAGACTAACTAGATATGTCTCAAGACATCAGGCTATTAAGTGAAATTTGTTCTAATGGTCTTGCGACAAGTTCGTTCTGTCTTAAGACTTAATGATCAAATAACCAAAATTACACAATTTCAAGTATCCAAAACTTTAACCAATTGAACCAGACTTATCTCAAAATATAGTCATCAAATCAACCTATCAAAATGCATTCAAATATCACCAAATCATAACCTTCAATGCATCAACACTTAACTAACCAATTCACACAATAAAACCAATATAAACAAACATTTTTAGCTAATAGCCAAAAGATTAAATCCAACCATTATAACATTATAAGTCAACTACTAAAAGTACCAAATCATTAACTTAATTAATAAGCCTACCAACCTAGGTACATGCCATATGACCTCAAAACCATATATATGTTGGATCTGGTGCTCTAAGTGTAGTATTTTCGTCTATTGACACTTGTATTTTTTGAAAAAATTGGTTTAAATAGTAATATTCATTAATTACATTAATATTCTTTGTATATTGTCCTTAATGATTTTTGCACGTAAAGCAAAATGGAAACAAATATTGGCTCAATGATTATCTAATGTTTAACTAATATTAAGCAATATTACGTGGTCAAATCATACTACAGAAAGACGACTTATATTAGTGTGAGGGGATAAAATGAACTTATGAGAAATTAACGAAAGCTTCAAGGCATGTATCAATGCCACTTTCTTTATGGTTGTATCCGCCCCCACCTATATTATGGTGTGCAAAAGAGTTACTGAAAAATGAATCTCGAGGATACAATAAATCCCAATGACCATCTATGTTTTCCACTGATGGAAACAGTCCTCGGCACTGAGCGGAGCATCACAAGGATATCAATTTCTATAAATAATTTCTGCAATAATTTTTTATAAAAACAATCTAGAAATATAAAAGATGGTGAAAGAATAGAAAGAAACTTTCTTTCTATTTTTTTTGGTGTACCATACAAATAAAATTCCACTCCTATTTGTAGGGGTTATTATGTCTCTTCATAGAGATATATTTGTCCAATGGATAGTCATATCTTTTAACAATAAATATAATTATTCAATAGATATCTACTTAAATAACTATGACTCTTTATTAATAATTACGTGACATAACTCATCACTAAAACTAATGACAACTCTTAATTAATAATTATAACTTTTGGACAACTTGTAACTTTTTAATTATAACTATTAAATCATTATAAATATTTTAAACATGTTACAATAATTTCCACGTATGTCAACTTTTGTCATGTATTTATCTGAAATTATGTTTTTTTATTTTTGAAATATCAATTTGCATTTAATTTATGATAAGCGATTAGGCCACTACGAGGTTGGTTTTATGAGTCGAAGCTATTGTAATGGCGACGTTACATTCATCACCAAAAAAAAACATAAAATTATAGGAAAAAGAGTAGACATGCGTCCATCAATATTAATCGAGATGAGACAATAACAGTGATATGTGCGTAGCATGCACATTAATGTCACTTTCACTGCGAAATTGAAATAAAAAAACTACATTCGGTATAACCAAATTTCAATTTGAATTCAATCTCTTTTCTTCCTTGAAAAGGGAAAGATCAGATTTGGGAACGTCACCCCACGTTATATGCTAACACCCAATTTACAAGCCTTGTACCACAACTTGAACAAAACTTTTTAATATTCGCACCTCAAATTTTGGTGGAAATTATAGTGAGATGAGAATATAACTCTTTCTTTTTCTTTTGTAATATTAGTATAATTCGGTGGTTATTCGGCAATGGAAATGCTCCAATTCAACTAAGAGAAAGTGTGATGTATATAGAATCAACTTTCACAGATTATTTATCTTTTTATCTCTCGTAATCTTTTCACTAGAACTATTTTAAGTTATAGGTCTTGACGCAAAACCCAATGAGATCATCTATCAATAACTTGTAACATAATTAATGAATCTATTAGGTGAAAATCAAATTAATTGATTGAGTCAATCTAATTCGATCGGAGGTCGGTTAATGATTTTTTAAAATTCGGTTATAGGTTTATTTGATTCAAAATTGGGTAATTAATCGAATTAACCAAACTTAATAATTAATAATACTAATTATATGTAATTTTAATTCGGATAATTTGGTTAAATGAACATTATCAATTTATTTATTTTATATGTTTTATGCTTAGTGACAATCCACTTTATGATGCTTCTTCACCAACTCATGACTTAGAAGAAGTGTCTACTAATGGATTAAGCATAGATCGTTGATTATCATTCAAGGAGAAAGATACACTACACCAAAACAGGTTTTTAGCGGCATTTTTTTTATACCTTTAGCGCCGCTAAAAGTATTTGCGGCGTTTTTGAAAGCGCCGCAAAAATACCGCTATTGTCAACGCTGCAAATGTTTGCGGCGGTATTTGCGACGTTTTTGAAAGCGCCACTAAAAACGCCGCTATAGATCAAGACCTTTAGCGGCGCTTTTTCCACAAACGCTGCTATAGATCAGGACCTTTAGCGGCGCTTTTCCCCGAAAACGTCGCTATAGAACAAACCTTTAGCAACACTTCTCGCAAAAAACGCCACTAAAAACATAACATTTAAAAAATTTATTTTAATCAAATAATATTTATTTTTATGATAAATATTATATTATGTTTTTTTTTTTTAATTTGAAACTTAAATATACTTTTAAGGATAAATAAAAAAATTATTATTTAAATTAAATTTTCTATGAAAATTTTAACTTTAAAACTAAATATGATAGATATGATGGTATAATATAAAGATAAATATATAAATTTGGTTGCATATATGAGGTAAATTATTGGACCAACTATTTCATAGTCATTGAAACAACAGTAGTAACCTGTTTTGTCTTCTCATACGACAAACGCTCACCCACATGCTGAGCATATCTTGAGAACAAATCATCAATTATGGTCTCTCCAAAATGACTAGCAACCAAAGATTCTGTAATTGCACGTATGCAATTTGCAACATTTCGCCCACTTTTACTATTTTCAAACACGAAATTTTCATTACAGATATCGTCTTCAAAATCCTAATTCATTTCGAAAGTCTCTAATTTATTAAGAACAAAAGACCCTTCCGTTTCGATAATCTCCCTCACTTCTTCTTTGCAGGGTGATAATAAGGAACATTGAATGAATCCACATCAGATTTACGCACCAATCCCTGCCGTTCAAGTAGCGTCAATTATGTTTGCAACTATGATGAATGCAACACAATGGTTTATGTATCAATGTAATTAAGTGAAAGGAAACAAAAAAAACAAAACAATGAACCTCGGCCACCAAGTTGAGGAGCGATTTGTGAATAAACCCCATATAGCACAACAGTCTTTGCTTGTGGGATCAGTAATGCTCCTACAATGAAGTAAGCAGCAATATTCGTCCTCCGGTTATCATTTCTTCGGAACGAAAACGTAAAACTCTCAAGAAATCATCTCGAAATTGCTCAAAATAAGCTTTGGATACATTAGGAGGGCTCGACTTTGCTATGTATACATTCCTCTTGTTCTCAACTCCTCCTGGTACCTAAAAATTATTCATAATCATATAATTATTGTTAATGTTAATGCTGCTCTATATGACAATAGGGATGGCAAAACAGGTACCATCAGATGAATTTCAAAACAGGTACCATTAGACTGACAATCCATTCTAACAGCAATTTCTGTTCTATCCTTCAAGCATGTGAGTTTTATAAATGCCAAGTCAGGCATATTATTCATTTATAACTATCATTCAAGATTATCAATGTGCTTTGTCTTTGCGTTTCTTTCTTGTTTCAATTTCCTTGTTTACATATGTATGTGCCACTGGACTTGTTAAGTGAAGAATGAGAACCAAATTTTTGTCAATGACTACAGGACATAAGACCAAGAGCATCAAAAGTTTCCAAACATGAAACAACTAATCTATTAAGCAAGTCAGAAAATCAACGAGCTTATTGTTTTAGCTAACAGTGGAACAAGGAGACAATTGAGATCAATTGAGACTAACCTCGGCTGACATGCAGAAGTTTCACGACAATCAGAAAAGATCACCTTGATACTAGGGAGTAAATCTAACTTCAGAATAGATTCAGCTGCACTAGTTGTATCCAAACAATAACCACAACAGCACCAAGAGTTTGGATTTAGCAGAACAATATTTATTTATTTATGAGAAAAAAAACAACATCGAAGAGACAAGAAGAAATCTATTACCTGCTCCAAACGTTTTTCAAGAATGTCGTAATAACTACCGTTATTCTGCTCTAGAATCTGTCAATGTAGAAACATCATGTGAAGATAATCATTAAATAAGTTGATTACAATAACTATGCAATTTAATTAACATAAATGCTTGACGATTGCAAATCCGATCCTGTATATACTAATTGTGGTTGGTGAATGTCAAAGCAAGTTGTCCAAAGCTCAAAATCATGTGCCTTCCACCCTTGTAATTTTTCTATTTTGGACTCTGCAAGTGTAGTTATTGAAACAGAACCATCAGAAAGTCCGACTGAGACAGATGTGGCTGTTGGGTTCGAATCACTAGAATCTTCAAAATGACAACACGGACTTCCAAGCATAGCAAAGTTAGTTTCAAAATTTTGAATTACTTACAGTGATGAAAACAAGACTAAGAAAAATACATAAAATGTTACGTAAACTTGAGCATCAGTTTCTAAACTATAGATTCTCAAGTACCCATCAGCATCAGCTTGAGCAAGGAGAGGACTCACATTACTTCCAACTGTGCTCCACTTAATATCAAAAATCCCAGCAGTGTCCATGCGATGAAACAACTCGAGATTACCCTTTTCGGCATTAACATCGAATAATGAAATGCTACCAGCTCGGATTGGTTGCTCACCTTCTTGCAGAGTGTACGTTGAAGCCGCCAATACCTGTTGGTACCCATCGTGGAGGCAAAACTCTACGACCTCAGCATTGCCTTCTAAATAGCAATGAGCCACGTCCATTCCTCAGCTGCGCATTTCATCAAACAGGTTGTACGCACATAAATGAAACTTAATATAATCCCCAACGCAAAAATATTTTAAAAATAATTCAATATAATATAAAAGTTAAATTAATTATGAAAATTCATAGCCAACTATCTAGGGTTTTTATTGAGTACCAGACAGATAAAACATAGCAGCATAGCAAAGAAACTTAAGTACAAAGGAGATTACATAAATTTTCAAACAAAATATTAGCGACTAAAATATACTATACATTTCTTTTATTTTTTAAAGAAATTAGAAGAAGAGTTTAACGATAAAATTATGAAAAACCACAAACAACTGTCAGTGCTGCTGGGACATTCAAACTAACATAAATTAAAGCCAAACTCCGATCAAGAAATGAGTATCTAGAAAACAATTGAAGATTCTTCAAATATGAAAAAAAAATTAAAATCAAAATAAAGAGGAAAAATACTGGAAAAACAAAATAAAATCTCAAAGAAAATGAAGTGAATTTTCATAAAGAAAATCAATATGACCACCTTCTTCTGTTGAAAGCCCACAGAGAAACCAGAGGACAGTAGAATAGAATAGCTAACCTGGAAAAGTAGGGTTCTTCACTGTTTTTTCTTTTCTTTTTTTTAAATTATGTAGTGAAAGTATCGTAGAAATCTGAATTTTGTAATGTTAGGGGTTTCAGGGGGAAAATTAGGGATTTCGAAAATTAAGGGATAATATGGCGCGATTTTTTTAAAAGTATTTGCGGCGTTTTTACAAAAAGCGCCGCTATTGCTTACCTTTTGCGGCGTTTTACATAAAAAAATGTTACAAAAAATCATTTAATTTTGAACAAAACGATGTCGTTTTGTTCTGCTAAAAATCTTTTATTTTATTTGCTAAAATTATTAGTTAAGTGATTTTATAAAACATTTATTATTACTATTTTTATAAATTAGATTTTATAAAAAAACTAAGTACTTTCAAAATAAATATCGTATATTTTAATAAGAAAACAAATTGGATTTTATAAATATCGATATTTGTTATAATTTGGTCCTATCCAAAATAGATAGTTACCTATCCATATCAATATGTTACTTTTTATTTATTTATTTATTTATAAATGTTTTTTAAATCTAATATTTGAATATATCAAATAGTTTAAATTTCATCATTTAATAAATGTAAGTAAATCTTAAATTCTAAACCATTTAATATATATAAAGTTTATCTATTATCTCTTAAATAATTTAAACTATAATCATAATTTTAATATATTAAAATTTATATGATCTCTTTACAATTATATCTTAAATTATTTAATATATAAATTAAAAACACTAATTAATTTAAACCCTAAACCCTGACTCCTAAACCCTAAAGCCTAAACCCCTAACCCTTAAACCTTAAACTCCAGCCATTAAACCGTAAACCATAAATCATAAATCATAACCCCCTAAACCCATAATCCATAAACCTTAAATAGTATCTTTTAAACCTTAAACCCTAAACCATATACCCCAACCCTAAACCCTAAACTATAATGATAATTAATTCAATATTTTAAAATTAATACTATCTCTTTTACGATTATATAAGAAATTATTTATGTAATACCCAATTTTAACCCGGCTCACATATGGAAACATAATTTTTGAGGATATGCAATCTTATATATGATATGCAATCCTAGATATGATATGCAATCTTAGATATGATATATGCAATCTTAGATATGATATGTAATCTTAGATATGATATATAATCTTAGATATGATATGCAATCTTAGAATATATGATTTTGTAATCTTAGAGATTTAATTTGTAGATACCATTTAATCTCATTCGTTGATGTAATTGATCTGTACCGTTGGATTTGGGGAGGCTCAACTATAAATAAAGGCATCTCCCTTCATTGTAAAAAAAAAAAAAGAAAAGAAGAAAAGGGAGGAATAAAAAAGAGAACGATTGGCAGTTTTTTAAAGACGACTTACTATTTTTTTTTGTTCGATTATTTTTTTACTTATTTACGATTTTAAAAAAGGAGAAGGTGATACCACTGCGAATTTTATTTATTTGTTTTTTATTTAGCCCCTCCGCCTTTTAATGTTTTTGTAATTAAGTTTTTTTATTTTTTATTTTTATTTTTTATTTATTTTAAATTCCAATTTGATCCATTTGAACGGCACCGTTTTAGAGGAGAAGGGAAAATTTCCCTTCCAGCCCCTCTATGTAATTTGCGCGTTCAAATTAGTCCTTTTACTTTTATTTATTTCCGGATTTACCCCAGATTTTTTAATTGCAATTCAATTTAGTTTTTTTATGTTCTTTTTATTTATTTTATTAATTAATAGTGTTATTATTATTATTTTCATTTTTTAAAAATCTATATATGTATATTTTTATGAACATACTTATTTTTTTAGCTAATATTTTCTCATATATATATGTATATATACGTATATTTATTTTTTTAAAATTAATTTTGATAATGTACTCATTATTTAATTTTTTATCTATGTATATTCCTTTTATATGTACATGTATATATTTTTTAAACTAATATTTTCCTATATTTTTTAGTGAATATTTTCATATTTATATGTATATATTTACATTTTTTAAATGATTAAATACTCACTTTTTCTTTTTTAAAATATACCTATTTTTTATTATTTTATATATGTACGTATAATTATATTTTTTCTTTATTTGCATAAGTATATTATGTATTGTATTTATATATAAATTCTATAACCCAAAATTTTATTTGTAAATTATATGTATATTTTTAATCTTCATAATTTTCATGTGTATATTATACGTCTTTTGATCCTTATTTATTTGTTTGCTATCCCATCCATTGTATAATTGTGTTTACATTTAATATTTTGCATGTCATGGATTACCTTTTTTTTTATTTTGTTTATTCATTTGCTTATATTATTTTTATGTCGATGATGTATTTATTATTGTTATTATTATAGCATTTGTATGTATAAAATCACGTTACATCATTTTTTTACTCAAATTTAAAGATAGAAATTTTTTAAAATTGTGATAATGTTCGTATTTAGGATTTTCAAGGGAATTGAGCCCTAACGTATTGGGTTCCGATTTTCTTCGTTAAATCCGACAATCGAGCATTTCTCTTCAATCAAAAAAATAAAAACTCATTATTGGGAATTCAACACGTTGTGTCCTAACGTATTGGATGTGACGCATTGATTTCTCGAAATGAATATTTTTTTAAAAATAATAAAGGAAATATTCCGAGTTTGGGATTTTAAAGGAATTGTGGCCTAACGTATTGGGTGTGATTTCTTAAATCTTGGATAAGTGGATGTTCTTTTAAAGTAAAGGAAATATTCCGAGTTTGGGATTCTAGAGGAATCGTGCCCTAACGTATTGGGTGCGATTTCTTAAATCTTGGATGAGTGGATGTTCTTTTAAAGTTTTATTGTACAAGTATTTTGGCCCAATTCATTTTGGGGAAAATTAGAATGTTGTGCCCTAACGCATTGGGTGTGGTATCTTCTTTCTCTGAAATAATAAGGGTCTTAATACGTAGCCTTTTAAGTTTTGCTAAGGATTACGTTTTTTCCAAATTCTCGACCTTAAGACACTAATTAATTAACTAGGTACCAATTTTGGGCGTTACGAGGGTGCTAATCCTTCCTCGTACGTAACTGACTCCCGGATCCGTTTTTCTAAAACTCGTAGACCAAAGCCATTTTTTTAGGTGATCCAATCACACCTCAATAAAAGATTGGTGGCGACTCCCATTTATTTTTTTTAAGTCGACAACCTAAAAATTTTGTTTGTCAAAAAAACGGTTTCGACAGCTTGGCGACTCCATTGGGGAAATTTTTTTTTTAAAAAAAAAAGAAGAGAGTCGAGCCACAAAGTTGATTAATTTTTGTCTTACGGTCGAGAAAAATATTTTTTTTTTAAATCGTAACATCCTTTCGCATTCATTATCTTATTCCTTAAATATTGTTTGCATTATACATTTCATGAGTTGAACATTTTTACCCTTTTAAGTGAGAGTGAGAAGCTATGCCTTCGTGAGGTTTTCACCTCCGTGTAGGGTAGTGGATTGCTTCCGGGATACATCCGTATCTATGTCTTCGTGAGATTTTCATCTCCATGCAGCCATAGGGAAATGTATTCCCCTGAACCGAACTCGATCCATATGAGCCTATAACGGGTGAGGATGGAGGAATCTGCTGGTTCGGGTACCTTTACCCTAGAAGCCAAACTTCATATAATGAACCTTAGGAATCCACCCTAGGTAGAACTATATTGAACCCTAGTAGACATCCGATTAGGTGTTTTACTGTTTCTTGATTATATTTTATATTATTATATGACACTGACCTTTTGTGTTTTATTTTGTTTACATGACATGGCATTTAATTTCATCATAAAAGGCGTCAGTTCAGATTCGGTTGCTAGATAGAAAGCTTGACATGGAAAAAGGGTTTCTTGATAAAGTGGAGGACAATGCGGCTGTCCGAACTTGGTCTGAAACAACACAGCAAGAAAAGGGTGATAGCCTGGCCGATGGGTATGTATCGGAATTATGAGATTTTACTCGCATCAGTGTAACTCAAAACAATTTGCAATAGTTGAAAGAAATTTGGAATCAATGGAATAATGAGGCTAGGTAGTTATTTTACGACAATTATGGGGACTTGCCTTATTTGCTTGATGTGAAGGTAGACAAACATTTGTTTCGAGCCCTCGTCCAGTTTTGGAATCCTGCTTACAGTTGCTTCACGTTTGGGAATGTCGATTTGGTACCTACGATAGAAAAATATGTGGCTTTACTCCGATATTCAAAGTTTCAAATGGATAGAGTTTACTCGAGAGCGGTAAATGTACCAACCTTTTCAAAGAAGCTGATAGGTATAACAGGGATGAGTGAGCAGTGGGTCGCTGCACGAGTTAAGCAAAAGGGGGATAGCAAGTGCTTTCCTTGGAAGAGCTAGAAACGGTGCTGCAAAATTGTGAGATCCAGATCAAGCACTTGAAAGCAAATGAAAGTAGTAATAATGAACAGCTCCACCACTTTCAGAGTCAAGTTAGGAGCAGAGATCATCTTATGAAGGAAGCTGTGGTCTAGATTCGAGAAGTAGCTAATTACATACAGATTTTAGCAGTACAGGCTGACATGCTGAGTATGAAGTATGAATTAGAATCGGATCGGGGGCAAGAATTAGTTTTGTTACTTAAGAAGATCAGAGTTCTGGGTACTAGGGCAAAGTCTTATTTGTAATTCGCTTTATGTTAAGAAATTTGCTTTCTAGTAAGGTTTCTTACATGGAATTGAATCAAAATTGACGTCTTTTTGCATTCATGCATTGCATTACTTCATATGCATTTAAAAACATTAAAAGATTCTAATTTACATCATTCCTCAGTTAATCTGGAAACCAACCAGCCTACTAAACACCGCTACGATACTCGATCGAAAACTAAGGATATGGATCAAAGGATGGAAAGACTAGAACAATCCCAAAAGGAAATGCAGGAGCAGCTTCAAAAGCAAATGAATGAACAACAAAAAATGATAGACAAAATGATGGAATCTCAGGGGAGTATGATGGCTTAGTTAACTCAATGGTTCAACAAATGAGCTGGTAAAGGAAAAGGCTCCGTGCTCAATATTGAAGAATGAGACAATGAGAGACCTATCTATCCTCTGGATTTTACCCCCAACAAGTTGAGATATACCACCGTAGGTCCTCTGTTACCATTAATCTTCCGGGTGACGTTGCGACGCTAATGAATCTCCAGGCAGGATCAGGCTCTAACCCCGGAGCCAACTTTGTTAATCCTGCTATCCTTGATTTCGATGAGACAGCTGGAAAAGAGAAAATGAATGATGAATTACCAAAACAGCTAGAGAAAAAGTACAAATGGCTGGAAGAGAAACTTCGAGCGATGGAATGTGCAGAAGGTTATTATGGGATGGACGCTAAAGAATTGAGTCTGGTTCCGGATTTAGTGCTTCCTTACAAATTCAAAATGCCAGAGTTTGAGAAATATAATGGAACCAGTAGCCCCGAAGCTCATATTACCATGTTCTGCAGACGAATGATCGGTTATGTCAATAATGACCAACTCTTGATTCATTACTTCCAGGATAGCCTCGCAGGGGTAGCATCCAAGTGGTACAATCGATTGAGCCGTACCCAGATTAATTCATGGATATGTATGGCACAGGCATTCATAAGGCAGTACAGCCATGTGACTGACATGGTACCTGATAGGATCACTCTGCAAAATATGGAAAAGAAACCAGATGAAAGCTTTAGGGAATACGCGCAGATATGGAGGGAGATTGCCGTACAAGTTCAGCCGTCTCTTCTAGAAAGAGAGATGACGATGCTTTTCGTCAACACATTGAAGGCACCATTTATTACACATGTTAGGAAGTGCTACTAAAAGCTTTTCTAACATAGTTATGAATGGTGAAATGATTGAAAGCGCCATAAGGAGCGGAAAGATTGATGCTGGAGGAAATAACAGAAGGCAAGCCTCAAAAGAAAAGGAAAATGAGGTGAACAGCGTGAATACGTACGGCAAATCGATTGCTAATCAACAGGGTTCATCAAGACAAGAATTAGGTGTGAAGCCAGGTACTGAAAAACTCCACTTCACGGAAATTCCAATGTCATACAAGGAGCTGTATCAAAGCTTATTCGATGCGCATGTTGTTTCTCCTTTACATGTGAAGCCTCCACAGCCCCCGTATCCCAAATGGTATGATGTAAGTGTACAATGTGATTATCATGCAGGAATTACGGGGCATTCTATAGAAAATTGCATTACCTTCAAAAAGCTAGTTGAAAAATTCATCAACATGGGTATTGTCAAAATAGATGGCTCATCTAGTACCCAGTCATGATTGAATGCAATATATGAAGGGGTGTCGAGAAGTGTTCACGATGAAACAACTAAAGAAGAGACCTTGTAAGATTTTTGCCCTTATAGACTTGGGAGTGTTTTAAATAATTAGACTACAGAAGAAACCCCTGTAGTATTTAGAGATTACTCAGAGTAATGTTCAAAACACACTTGTTGCCTTCAGCCTAGAGGCAATAAGAATTCCTTTATGAAATAGGCTCATGTCTGAACGTCGTTATTCTAATAAAATACATCTTTGCATTCATTTTTTAAGCCAATATTCTTTTCGAATAATTATACTTTCATTCTTTCGGATCTTCTTCCATATTATTCTTTTATTCATCCATAATTTTACAAATGATTATTCATAAATTCTTTTGTATATTCTTTGGTATTTACTATGGGTCCCCAAATATCAAAGACATGAGTGATGCTGTTACAGACTCAGAAGTTCCTTTTGAGTGGGATTTGTGTTTAGAGGGATCTCATGACTTTAAAGATGACACAGATTGTAGCCTATTTTCAGACTTGCTGAAGATGGTAGAACTGGAATGAAATCTTACTTCATGAGGGGACAATAGAGATTGTGACTTTAAGATAGAGTGCATAACCGAAGAAATGAAGCATGACCTTGTTGAGTTACTTCAAAGAGTTCAAAGATGTCTTCATATGGTCATATTAGGATATGCTTGAGTAAGCACCGACATTGTAATCGGAATAATAATACGATATCAAGAATTTACAGTATGTTCAAGATTAACATCATGAACGATGCATTTAGAATTCTTTGTTGGGGCAATGCCTTCTCCTTTGGCTCATCATGGTTTAGCCTGTCGAAGTCAAGTTGCCATTTCTCCGTTGTTGGATTTCATCCTAATTGAAGAGGAAGATCCAAAGTTTTCATCATAGTTAAATTTTACCCCAAAAGGCTCTATGAAAGAAATCTGATTACAAAGAAGATCTTACATTGGTTCTGATCGAAAGGGATAACGAGGACTTGTCTAATCCTATGAGTTCAGATTCAAAAAAAAACAAAAAAACAAAAACAAAAACAAAAAAACAAAAAATAAAAGTGAAAGAAAAAAGAAAAGAAAATGGAGAGGCCAAAGTGAAAACCCGCAAAGGGCACTTTGAGACCAAAGGGGATTTGAGTTGAAAACCCGAAATGGGCGGCTCAAATATTGATAAGAATGGGGCACGAGGTGGTTAGAGCAACTCAAAGTTTAACCAGATTGGGGCATGTGGTGATCTTGTTATACCTGAATTATTAGGAAAATGTAGGCAACATCTTGGGGCATTGGTAGAGTACTGTGGATCCCCTAAACACATGTCAAACTCAGAAGGATCTTTAAAAAGTTTGTACAGAGAAGTTCAAGCTGCGATATCTGGGGCACCCAACATTCATACTGAATTTTTTATTCTTGGAATACTTCATTCTTTTCCAAGATACACATTCCCAATCAATTTCTTTGCTATCCTTGTTTACTATTTTTGATAATATATTCCTTTCGAGCTATGCTCAGAACCAACTGTATTCTCATCCATTCTTATACCCTTTTTGCAAGAATAATGATTAATGGACTAATAAAACTTTCACGAAGGAAGTTTTGCATATTACTCTAGAAGTTTCTAAATAATACAAGAGCCTGAAACAGGACTATTGTTTAGAATGCACCAAGTTTAAAGGTTGGAAATCTGAGAAGGAAGAGTCTAAATGAAGACTATCTCTTTGGATTTTGTTGTCAAAAACATTGATCAAACAAAATGACAGGATGTCATATGGGTAACAAAGTTTAAATCACCAAACAATAAGAAGGGGTTTCCTTGGAGAAGAGAATCATTCATTTGTGCATGATCATTTGATATGACACCCTAGGAATGGTGTAGGAAACCAAAGAGTTTCGCATTCTGTATCTTCGAATTGTGATAGCAGATGATTGAGAAAAGGCCAGATATTTTTACCCTTGGGTCACAGTAGAAGAAAGAGGGTACAAATTTTGCATCCCAATGGATTAAACTTGGAGGTTCACAGTAAAGGGCCTCGGCTAAATGTTTCTTCGAAGAGCCAAGAAGCAAGAAGGCGTTGTAGCGTCACCACAAAACCTTAATAAACTTGAGTAATGACAACTTAAGAGGATCATTCTCGGAAAAATAAATTTTACATTCATGCAAAATTCACACATGTCTAGTTAGGAGCATTTGATGCATTTTGATCATGCCATCCTAATCATTAGGCATAGTTAGGTTCATTATACGTGTCATGTTCCACGAGAATGATCGGTGAAAGAGCGAGATCTTGCCTTCCTGCATTGACAAGAGAGCGATCAAAGACGATTTAATCTTATCTTTCCAAGATAGTGGGAAGCGATTTAAGCCACCAAGCCTTGTCTCCCCGAGCAAGCAGAGAGAAGGTTGAAGATTGTAGATCTTATCTCCCTAAGCAGTAGTGGAGCAGATCGAAGACGACGAATCTTATCTTTCCAAGATAGTGGGAAGCAGATTTAAGCCACCAAGCATTGTCGCCCTGAGCAACAGCGGAGAAGGTTGAAAATTGTAGATCTTATCTCCCTAAACAGTAGTGGAGTAGATCGAAGACGGCGAATCTTATCTTTCCAAGATAGTGGGAAGCAGATTTAAGCCACCAAGCCTTGTCTCTCTCAGCAGCAGCAGAGAAGGTTGAAGATTGTAGATCTTATCTCCCTAAGCAGTAGTGGAGCAGATCGAAGACGGTGAATCTTATCTTTCCAAGATAGTGGGAAGCAGATTTAAGCCACCAAGCCTTGTCTCCCTGAGCAGCAGCGGAGAAGGTTGAAGATTGTAAATCTTATCTCCCTAAGCAGTAGTGGAGCAGATCGAAGACGACGAATCTTATCTTTCCAAGATAGTGGGAAGCAGATTTAAACCACCAAGCCTTGTCTCCCTAAGCAGCAGCGGAGAAGGTTGAAGATGGCAAGTCTTATCTCCCTGAAGTTGCAGTGGAGCAAATTAAAGCCGATAGTCCTATCTCCCTGAAGTTGCAGTGGAGCGAATTAAAACCTCAAATTTTATCTCTTTGAAGTTGCAGAGAGCAGATCGCATCTAGTCTTATCTCCCTGAAGTTGTAGTGGAGCAGACTAAGTAAGCAAGTCTTATCCTCCGGTTGCAAGTGGGGCGATCAAGATGGCAAGTCTTATCTCCCTGAAGTTGCAGTGGAGCAGATTAAAGCCGATAATCCTATCTCATTGAAGTTGCATTGGAGCGGATTAAAACCTCAGATCTTATCTCTCTGAAGTTGCAGAGAGCAGATCGCATCTAGTCTTATCTCCCTGAAGTTGCAGTGGAGCAGACTAAGTAAGCAAGTCTTATCCTCCTGAAGTTGCAGTGGGGCAGACTGAAGATGGCAAGTCTTATCTCCCTGAAGTTGTAGTGGAGCAGATTAAAGCCGATAATCTTATCTCCCTGAAATTGCAGTGGAGCGGATTAAAACTTTAGATCTTATCTCTCTGAAGTTGCAAAGAGCAGATCGCATCAAATCTTATCTCCCTGAAGTTGCAGTGGAGCAGACTAAGTAAGCAAGTCTTATCCTCCGAAGTTGCAAGTAAGGCGATCAAGATGGCAAGTCTTATCTCCCGAAGTTGCAAGTGAGCAGATTAAAGTCGATAATCCTATCTCCCGAAGTTGCAGTGGAGCGGATTAAAACCTTAGATCTTATCTCTCTGAAGTTGCAGAGAGCAGATCGCATCTAGTCATATCTCCCTGAAGTTGCAGTGAAGCAAACTAAATAAGCAAGTCTTATCCTCCTGAAGTTGCAGTGAGACAGACTGAAGATGGCACTAATTCCTATACTTCTGAAGATGTACCAAGGTTCAGCACGACCAGGCAAAATTGGGTATTTTTAAAGTCTTTGCTCCGTTCCTGTTACATGAGAACGAGCAAAGAGGGACAGCTGTAATACCCAATTTTAGCCCGGGCTCACATATGGAAACATAATTTTTGAGGATATGCAATCTTATATATGATATGCAATCCTAGATATGATATGCAATCTTAGATATGATATATGCAATCTTAGATATGATATATGCAATCTTAGATATGATATGTAATCTTAGATATGATATATAATCTTAGATATGATATGCAATCTTAGAATATATGATTTTGTAATCTTAGAGATTTAATTTGTAGATACCCTTTAATCTTAGCCGTTGATGTAATTGATCTGTACCGTTGGATTTAGGGAGGCTCAACTATAAATAAAGGCCTCTCCCTTCATTGTAAAAAAAAAAAAAGAAAGGAAGAAAAGGGAGGAATAAAAAAGAGAACGATTGACAGTTTTTTAAAGATGGCTTACTATTTTTTTTTTCGTTCGATTATTTTTTTACTTATTTACGATTTTAAAAAAAGGAGAAGGTGATACCACTGCGAATTTTATTTATTTATTTTTTATTTAGCCCTCCGCCTTTTAATGTTTTTGTAATTAAGTTTTTTATTTTTATTTATTTTAAATTCAATTTGATCCATTTGAACAGTATTGTTTTAGAGGAGAAGGAAAATTTCCTTCCAAATTTCTATGTAATTCAAGGCTCAAATTATTCCTTTTACTTTTATTTATTTGCTAATTTACCTAGATTTTTAATTGCAATTCAATTTAGTTTTTTTTATGTTTTTTATTTATTTTATTAATTAATAGTGTTATTATTATTATTTTCATTTTTTAAAAATCTATATATGTATATTTTATGAACATACTTATTTTTTAGCTAATATTTTTCTCATATATATATATGTATATATATGTATATTTATTTTTAAAAAATTAATTTTGATAATGTACTCATTATTTAATTTTTTATCTATGTATATTCCTTTTATATGTACATGTATATATTTTTTAAACGAATATTTTCCTATATTTTTTAATGAATATTTTCATATTTATATGTATATATTTACTTTTTTTAAATGATTAAATACTCACTTTTTCTTTTTAAAATATACCTATTTTTATTATTTTATATATGTACGTATAATTATATTTTTTCTTTATTTGCATAAGTATATTATGTATTGTATTTATATATAAATTCTATAACCCAAAATTTTATTTGTAAATTATATGTATATTTTTAATCTTCATAATTTTCATGTGTATATTATACGTCTTTTGATCCTTATTTATTTGTTTGCTATCCCATCCATTGTATAATTGTGTTTACATTTAATATTTTGCATGTCATGGATTACCTTTTTTTATTTCGTTTATTCATTTGCTTATATTATTTTTATGTCGATGATGTATTTATTATTGTTATTATTATAGCATTTGTATGTATAAAATCACGTTACATCATTTTTTACTCAAATTTAAAGATAGAAATTTTTAAAATTGAGATAATGTTCGATTTAGGATTTTCAAGGAATTGAGCCCTAACGTATTGGGTTCCGATTTTTTCGTTAAATCGACAATCGAGCATTTCTCTTCAATCAAAAAATAAAACTCATTATTGGGAATTCAACACGTTGTGTCCTAACGTATTGATGTGACGATTGATTTCTCGAAATGAAGATTTTTTTAAAAATAATAAAGGAAATATTCCGAGTTTGGGATTTTAAAGGAATTGTGCCCTAACGTATTGGGTGTGATTTCTTAAATCTTGGATAAGTGGTAAAGGAAATATTCCGAGTTTGGGATTCTAGAGGAATCGTGCCCTAACGTATTGGGTGTGATTTCTTAAATCTTGGATGAGTGGATGTTCTTTTAAAGTTTTATTGTACAAGTATTTTGGCCCAATTCATTTTGGGGAAAATTAGAATGCTGTGCCCTAACGCATTGGGTGTGGTATCTTCTTTCTTTGAAATAATAAGGGTCTTAATACGTAGCCTTTTAAGTTTTGCTAAGGATTACATTTTTTCCAAATTCTCGACCTTAAGACACTAATTAATTAACTAGGTACCAATTTTGGGCGTTACGAGGGTGCTAATCCTTCCTCGTACGTAACTGACTCCCGGATCCATTTTTCTAAAACTCGTAGACCAAAGCCGTTTTTTTAGGTGATCCAATCACACCTCAATAAAAGATTGGTGGCGACTCCCATTTATTTTTTTTAAGTCGACAACCTAAAAATTTTGTTTTTCAAAAAAACGGTTTCGACAATTTAATATATAAAAAATTAATCTAAACCCAAAACCTTAACCTGACCCTTGAATCCTTAAACCCTAAATCCCTAACTCTTAACTCTTAACCCCTAACGTCTAACCCCTAAACCTTAAATCCCAACCCTTAAACCATAATCCCTAATCCATACTCCCTAAACCTTAAAACAGTAACTCCTAAACTGGCCTTAAATCTTAAATAAATCATATACCCTAAACTAAAAATCTTAAACTACAGTGATAATTAATTCAATATTTTAAAATTAATACTATCTCTTTTACGATTATATAAGAAATTTTTTAATATATAAATTAAAAAACAATCAGTAATCATGTACCCAAAAAACTTTAAAATTATTTTAAATAATAGTATTTTAATTTTTCCATGTGTTTTATTTCAAATTATTTCTACGTGTCATTATTTTTTTCTGAAAATTTTAAATATTCAATTAGAAATAAATTGAATTTTATTTAATTAATATAAATAAACCAACTAAGATAAAATATCTTTAGCGGCGCTTTTTCAAAAACGCCACTAAAGCCAAGAGAATTAGCGGCGCCATTTCAAAAACGCCGCTAAAGAACATAGTATTAGCGGCGCTTCTCCAAAAACGCCGCTAAAGAACCGAGCATTAGCAGCGCTTTTTTGAAAACGCCGTTAAAGATCCGAAAGGTAAGAAATCGACCCCGTTGAGCTTTGGTTTTTTGTGGCGTTTTTATAAAAAACGCCGCTAATGCTCATTTTTAGCGGCGTTTTTCAGAAAATGCCACTAATGCTTGATATTTAGTGGCGATTTTCATAAATCGCCGCTAATGCTCGATTTTTACCGACGTTTTTTTCTAAGCGTCGCTAAAAGTGCCGCTAAAGGCCTATTTTGGTGTAGTAATAGTCAACCAAGTGATAACTCTATTCCAACATTTCCCCCAAGGCCAAATATGGAGGGATGAATGTAATGACAATAGGCACTGTATCCTTGGAAGAACAAGTGGCATCCCAAGCAAAAAAAAATGGAGAATATTACCGTAAAGGTGAAAAGTTACTTTTTCATGTAGATTGGAAAGTTAAAATTAATATTAATACAAAATTAACTCTATTTTATATTGGTTTAGAGTATTAGTCTATAAATAAACGTCAAAAAGAAAATTCTATTACCTTCTTCCTTTATCCTACTACTTGATTTTTATATTATTTCAACGGATTCTTCGCAAGTATTTTATATACATAATTTTCTTTAATTAATTCCAAAACAAGTTTTATATATATATATATATATATATATATGATCTTATATGTGCATTGTTACATTTACAAAGTATATGTAGGACAAGTTTGAAACAATTTTGCTTTCAATTAACCTTATAAAAGAAAAACTTAAAAAATATCCATTAGAATTTATTATTAAATATTTATTAAGAATAAAATTTATTATAAAATTATGCCTGCCGACTTAGGTATAGTTGTTCCCTGTCTTTTCAATTTCTTTATTTTCTTTCAAAAGCTAAGTACATGAATATTCTCTTTATTTAATAAAAGTAAAATCATAAATTATTATTAAATTGTGGGAAAAAGTATCATAAATGTAGAAACCTGAGGGAAATAAAGGATCGATGGAAAGTTTTAAAAATCATGAAAAGAAAATAAACGATTGAACTTCTTTTCGGTGTTGAAGTGTTTGCTAATTAATGTGATTGGACTGTCAAAACAAAATAATACTTAAAAATTAGTCCCTGAAGTTTTATTGTCTTTAAAATTTAGTTCTGTGGTCCAAAATGGAACACCCCAACATATTAAAAAACACCCTAATAAATAACACACATTTTCTATAATTAATGTTCTTTTACTTTATTGATTGGTTACTAATTAACATCTTTCTACTGCAATGATTAAGAATTAATTATCATCTCTCCACTCACTTTTTTATCTCATTTAATTGTTAAACATATTTTTATTATTGTATTATTATTAAATATTACAAGCATTATTATTATTCAACATATTATAAGTGTGACGTAAGACACCACACCATTTTCCTTTGCTTTTGATCTTCTCGTGACGATGATATAACCAAGAGAGAATGCCGTGTTTTGCACCTCTTGCATCAGCTCTTAACGAGACTCGAACACCTAAAATTTAAATAATTTTGTTAACAAATATTAAATGTTATGAAGATAAAAAAAATATATTAACATCATGATAAATATTATACCCAATCGGTAAAAAATGGTGATGTCGCCATAGAGATCTCATTGCCTTCATTTAAGTTACTTCCGTAAAAATTCGACATCTTTTGTTAAACACTACAAATTATGACAAAAAATCAATAGTTATAAAAATTTAAAACAGATTTTAATTTATACAAGAATTAATAAATAAAAAAGAAATAAATTAGAAAAACGTATTTTTATAAAAAAACAGTTTAGAACAAATTTATAAAAAATAAAATTACAAATAATAGAGTGTAGTGAGAAGGACTTACTTAATTTTGTTAATAATAATATGAGTTTACGTTAGGGTGTTGTTAATGTTCATCAAAATAAACATATATATATAACTCGCTTATTTATCTGTATTAATTACAACAAAATTAATTTTTCCGGTTTTTAAGATGTTGACTCTAATTTTTGGACTAAATTGATTACACTAATTAATTTAATATGTTGAAAATGAAGATATTTGGAAAATTTACTAATTAATTTTTTGGACCACATTAATTTCTTTGGACCACATTAATTTAAGATCTTGACTCTAATTATTGTATTAATAAAAAGACTCATCCAATAAAATGAGAAATGATGTAATCAATTACACGGAAAATGAGAATTAGGGTTTTTTTAATATGTTGGGGGTGTTTTTTTAGCGATACCCGTCTAAAATTCAACGCTGTTAAAAAACACATGTGAAATTTCAAACCAATGATACTTTGACATGTGGCATTTTGAGGTGTGCTGAAATTGGGGAAAGTAATTGTGAGGAAGCATAGTTGCAGCCATTTGGGTTTGGTTTAAGGTTAGTTGAAATTGCCATAGGAAATCAAATGTTATTCTAGTTTAGATCTCTCCATTGCCAAAAATCCTGTTTTTGATTTGAAAACCTATGTTTTGGGAGAAATCCTAGTGAAGGAGGAAGAATATGAAAATAAATAGAGATTCAAATTTTTTAATTATTTTTCGTGAAAATTTTTAAATTTATTGATTTTTTTATACAATACTTAAAATTATTTATAGCATCTCCTCAACCCTTAAATAGGAGGATAAACGCACTTCAACACGTTTAAACCGAAGTCTTCTTACATTGGTAACAATATCAATACCAACCGAGTTAAGAATCAATCGGCAATAAAAAAAAATTCTTAATCATGCACACAAAAAAAATTATCAATGTCAATGTCAATGTCAATGTCATCAATGATATGAAATTTATTTTGACGTAGAATTACTATTGATGTAACGGATTGGTTTTCAGTGATCTCAGAAAATACGGTTTCAAAAACTTATTTTCTTAAATCGAGTTTATAAATATAAAATAGGAATATTTATGGAATTAATATGAAAATATAATAAAAATTGGTTAAGTAATTTAGCCAAAAGATAGTTAATTAAAGCTTAGAGATTAAATTATAAAAGTCTAATCGCTATTGAATTTTAATTTAAAATATGCTTGAAGACCTATATAGTAATTATCAAATGACGAAAATGATTAATAAATCAATTTTAAATAGTAATTAGTGGATGGTGATGATGATAGTCATTAAGTTAGTATAATAATTATATTAATTGAATAAGGTTAATTAAAACTTAATTAATATATATTATTGATAGTGGAAAGATGAAAGAAATCATCATCTTTTCCAGCTTCACCATCCTACATTGATAAAGAGAAAGAAAACCTTCAAACTTTTCCTTACATTCGACCATCAATTAAATAAGATAAACAAGTACTTTTCTTGTAATATTTACAGATTTATGATTATAGAAGTTTGGCTTCGCTAGCCCATTTATCAATTTTTCAATTATTAAGTTTTTATCATGTTTCCATTATATAAAAATTGGTGAATTAGGCTTTAATTTGATAGATATTAAGCTTAGATAATGACAAAGACTATATTGTAAAGCTAATAAAGCTTATTAGATAACTTCGTATTAGTGCTTAAATTGAATAAATTGAAAACTTATCATGAAATTATGTTACAAATAGAAATCATAGGGTCCCTAGCTAATCAAAGAATGTGAAATCAAATTTGATCCGCTGATAGATATCGAATTATACGCATATCCCCGAGTATAGGGACTAAATTGAGTAAAATGCAGAATATGCTTGGCTTTGTATTTGAATGTGAATTGAATGAAATATGATATTGTTTTGTTTATTGAATTATCAAATGTAGGAAAATACGATGTCGAGCCATCGAGAGAGAAAGAAAGACAAGAGTCCTAAATGAGTAACCATGAATTCGGTTTGTATTTTTATGATTTGCGATCATACTATTTATATGCATATACATATTGAATGCATGACTAGTGACCGCCACCAGACATGTGAACGTCTGGACTGGAAATACTGCAACAAATAAATATAAGATTAAAAAACATTGGCCACAAGTATACAAGTAAATTGTAATATAGTAAATAATGTTACAAGGAAACACTTCGAGAAGCATTCCAAGGATCGTACCCAAAGGAGGTTGAATTAAACTTAAATTAACTTTCTACACTAACATGGCTAAATAGTACTAATTTAAAATTATATTACGAAAAACCAAATTAAAATAAATTAATTAAATAAACCTAATATTATCTAAAATAAAAATAACCAATTAACAATCAAAATAAATTCCAATAAAAAAAACAAGGGATTAACTCACTTCAGTGCTCCTAATTAACTTCAGAACTCGAGTTTTATCGAGTTAGCTATTAATTAACCAGTTATTACCTCTCGGCCTCTAACTAATTAACTAATCGACCAATATACGCTTACCTCTTGGCCTCACTTTCTTGACCAAGATATATTATGGTTTACTCTGTAAACTTATCTCTCCATCTCATTTATCCTAAATTACTTCCTAGGGATGTCACTTCCTAGGGTTTAATTGCACATAATTTAGACCAACTAACTTGGATTTAAACCCTAATTCATCCGTTAATTAGCCACACATCCGTTCTTTAATCTCCCTAAGGAAATTAACTACTCATGGATCTATATGCAATAATCCCTAAACTCATATTTAACCTACAAAGTAGTAAATTAAATAAAATAAGGGAGTAAGAAAATAAATTCATTTCAATATCGATTTGTACGCGAAAGCGGGATTTCCTTTAACAGTTGTGAAGATCACTCCGATTGCAATTGGAATCCAAAAAGAAATAATGAAAAACTATTAAATTAAAAGCTTGGATCGAAATCCAATCCAAGTTAAACAAGAACAAAAATTGTTAAAGGACCAATTTGAAATAAAATGAAAACTAAAATAAAACCTTAAAACTAACTAAGTGGCTTACTTGACCAAGCCTCTTAAAATGAGGCTCAACATGCCTATTTATAGAGTTTATGATCTGACCTAATTAGGGTTGCTTAATAGCCCAAAAATTTGATTACAATTCATTGTGTGGACTAAAATACCCATAATTAAAATCACTAATCGCCACCCAGTGTCCTGACACCATAGGATCAATGTTGCGACACGGCCTTCATTTTTTTGGATATTTTGGCTTTGAAGTTCGGTATTGAGACACCATTCCTCGATGTCGCAACGCTGCAGTCGTCCTTTGTCTTCTTAGCCCGAAAAAAGTGTCCTATACACTAAATAAAGTTGTTAAATTATCCCTAGGCCCATAGTGGCCCATTAGGTCATGACATAACTTAGTATTGCATAAAAACACTTAGTTTGCATAATTTAAACTTAAGATACTAAAAACAGAAAACTAAATAAAAACATATTAACAAGCTCGTTAAGTGTCGGAAAGACCTTAATTTGCCACAACGAATCGTGGCAGATCAACTAGCTATTGAGGTAAGATTATGCTGTGTTCTATGAAGTGATTTGTGTTGACGATATTGAATGATATTGAATATTGGGAATTTGGATTGAATTGAATATAGTATAAAAGAGTGTGATATTCTTGATATATGATATGTGCTACGAAAATGATGTGAATTATAAAAGAAAATACGCAATGCATTAGGCATAAGTATCCTCTTCAGTAATCTTGACTTGTAAAGAATAGTGGTTAAAGCTCTTGTCAGACACCTGTTTAGCACAAGTTCAAACCGTGTTATCCCCATCCCCACTCACAATATTGTATAAAAAAAGTATCTTCTTCAATAAATTTTTTATAGGTAGTTTTTAATGTTCTAACTCGTTTTTTTTATCAACTCTTGATCTGATTAAAGATATTAAAATAAAAGAAAATAACATAAATTCTATTAAAATTTTTAGCAATTTAAGAAAATAAATAGTAAAAATAATGACAAAATTGAAATTAAAATTCAAATACATTAATCATCATAATTTGGTATTAGAGTTCTAAAATTGTTAAAAATATTTACTTCCTTTTTAAAAAATTAAAACAATCCTTTAACAATTAATTATTTATTGTAATCTTGTTTAATACAATAACCAGAAATGGATTGCAACTTAATTGGGAAGTAAGCATTGAATAGTCATTTGGTTTAATCAAATAAAATTTATTTTATGTTTGCTTATTTGATTTTTATTGTTTTATGAACAATTTGATATACATTGAAAGTAACCTTTTATCGTTTTTTTATTGGCAAATTTTAAGTTTGATATGCAATCTCATAAAAGATTTACGTAATAAACATAATAATATATTTTTTTTAAAAAGTAAATAAGCATTAAATTAAAAATTAATCAACATAATAAATATGGTCTTCAAGTTATAAATTAATTTTAAAATTATATTTATATATATATTAAGAAAAGAAGAAGCAAAATAAACAGTGTCGAAACCGCTTTTTGAAAACAAAAATTTTAGTTGTCGACTTTTTAAAAAACAAAAGTGGAGTCGCCACCGATCCTTTATTAAGGTGTGATTGGCCCACCTTAAAAATAATTTTGGTCTGCGAAATTCGAGAAAACAGGTTCGAGAGTCAGTTACGCACGAGGAAGGATTAGCACCCTCGTAACGCCCAAAATTGGTACCAAATTGATTTTTTAAATGCCTTGGTGTCGAAAATTTGAAAAATTTTTAAAATGAAACTTTTTATTTCATGAATGGATTAAAACGATAAGACATTCTTATTTCAAAGAAATAAAACACCACACCCAGTGAGTTAGGGCACAATATTTTTAAATCTTCAAAAAACCGAATATTGCCTTTGCTTTTGAAAATTCTTATCTCGAGAAGAAAATGTCATGACCAGTAAGTTAGGACCCAACATTTTGAATTCCCGAGAATAAGCTTTTATTTAAAATTTGCGAATTTATTGCAAAACAAATACTTGGCTTTCTAAATTCATCGAAAAATAATCGCAATCCAGTAAGTTAGGACACGATCCTTCTTGAGAACCATGAATGCCAAATATTTAAAAATAAAAACGATTTTAATGCTTTGACAAAACCAAAATATATTTCCCAAAAAGTTATGTTTAAAGGTTCACGTACAAAATGGTACAAATACTTTAATTTAAAATGTACATGTGTATATATTTACAAAAAAGAAAAGTATAAGTACATGTATTGGTAAGTCATGGAAATACGTATGTATTGAAATTTAAATACTTATATATGCACAATATGTATATAAAATAATGAAATATATAAAATAATAAAGAAAAATGTGTACGTATATGTAACAGAGAATGCATGTATGCTTTAAATTATAAAATATAGGAAATAAATATGTTACAACAATGCATATCTATATAAAATATAAATGTATATGAAAGTATGTAAAAGTTATGCAAGTAGAATAATAATAAAAATATATATATATGTAAAGTGCATGGGTTTATAAAATCATTTTAAAAAATGTATGTATATATTATTGTAGAGAATATGCATATGTGTATATATATAGTAATGGTAATAATAACTATAGTAAGAATAATAATAATAATAATAATAATAATAATAATAATAATAATAATAATATATAACATAATTAAAAATATAAAAAGAAAAATAACAAATTAAGGATTAAATTAGAAATAAACGAAGTTTTGAAACCAAATTTAAAGATGGGAATTAAATAAGGACCAAATTAAGATGCGCGCAACAGTAGGAGGATCGAAAGGGAAATTATTCCCACCTTCCCAAAACGCTGCGCAGCACAGGACCGAATTAAAACAAAATTTAAATATGCGGCCCCAAATTTAAAACATGTGAAAAGGGTTAATCGAAACGCGTTGCAGAAGGGAGAGACTAAACGTGCAAATTTCCCACTCAAGGCCAGGACGCGCGGATCCTCCCCTCCGGGTCGGGTCACCGCGCGGGTCATGGCTACCTAAACGGCGCCGTTTTACTCTGTTGTTTAAAACAGATTTTTCCCTAAACAAAATTGTTTGCAGCAGATAAGAAGAGAAAAAAAAATAAAAATAAAACTAGTGCCCCCTTTTGCTCTGCTAGGGTTTCATCCCTAGCATCCTTGCACCGCCGTTCGATTGCGCCAACGCTCCGATCGCGACGGAGTTGACAACAATCCGGCAACTTCAACGAAGAAGGTAAGATCCCTTCCTTCTTTTCTTGGTTACTTTAAGTGAAATAAAATGAAAGTAAAGATAAAAGAAAAATGTAAATAAAGATGATAGTCACTGCAAAAGAAAAAAAAACTAAAAGAATCACCTTTAAAAAAAAACTCGAATTTTCTGTTCTCTATTGAATTTTTCCCTCTGTATTCTCTCAATACCAAAAAATCCCCCCTAATCACTGTACAAATTTGGCTTTATATAGCCCGATAAATGCTTTACTTTTACAATAATTTTCTTCTGGACTCTTAGTCCATGCTTGTAGGTATTGTGGGAGTATGGCGCGGGAAAGGGGCTCCGAGACGTGCGCATGGAGGCCGAAACTTGCGGCGGTTAGGGGCTATTTTTGCTGGGTTAGGGTTGAAATTGGCTATTAGGCCCGATATTGGGCCTGCTATTGCTTTTGTTGTGTTTGTTTTATTATTTGTAGGGCCTGGGTCGATTGGGTCCTATTACAAACAGAATTACAATTATGTTTTATGAATATGTAGATAAAGACCAAAAATTAAAGCAAAATTTTAACATCCACTGAAGAAATGATGTAATAATTAGAAGGCGATGGTATAAAATAAGAAGCTTGGTATAGAACACAGAACCGTACAATTTAGGATTAGAAAGTTGTTTCTTTGAATCCGTGTGCTGAAGTAATAATTAGTACGCTTATTGCCTCAAATGTGGCTCGTGTTTGAATCACGTTAATAATATTATTATTAGGGTTTTGTACTCTTTTTATAATTCATTAAAAATTAAATCAACTCTCTTTCCAAAACTATTTCTTTGTGACCCATTTGCAAAACTGTGTTTATAGCAACTAAAACTCCAACAAACTAATCTCTAAAACCAAATATTTATAGATTAAAAAATTAAAATAAAAATAATTAAAAATTTAACATTTAATAAAGAAAGTAACTGAAAAGTATTTATAGAGTAAAAAAACATTTAATAAGGAAAATAACTGAGAATTTAATATTTAATAAAGAAAGTAACTGAAAACAATAATTAATGGATTAGTTGGCTATTAACTAAATTAGAATCAGGAAAAAATAAAAATGACAAAGAAAATAACCTTATTCAATAATATTTCATTAGCATGTGATTGTTATAGTAATTGAGTTAATAATTTAATAATATTAAATATATATTAGGCCAAATATTTATTAATTTAATAATTATTTAAAAGATTACCATAACCTATTAAAATTAAATTTGATAAACAGTTTAAAAGTCATTGCTTTAAATTTTAATATTATAACCCTATTTTAAAATATATCTAATATATAAAATATTTATTTTTAATAATTATTTGAAAAATTACCATAATCTGTTTAATTTAAAAGAACGTAAAAAAAAAAGAAGCTAAAACATCTAATATGTAAATGACATGTGTTTTGAAAGAGATCATGGGTAGAATAACGTTAAAAATGCAATAATAACCTTATTTAATAATATTTTATTGGTTTTAATAAAAAATTATATTTTATTTGTATGTGATTGTTGGAGCAATTAAAGAATTAATAATATTAATCAATAAAATTTACTAATTTTTGTTTAAATTTAAGTGAATGTTTCTATTCTGCTCCTATTTGTTTAATAATAGAATTAAAAGAATACATTACATAAATATATTTTTTCCAGAATATCTAAATTGCCTTAATTTTTACACTTAAATGACTGATTAAAAGTTAAAACCAAAAGGTAAAAAATAGTTAAAAGAAATAGAAATTTAAAATTTAAATAGACAGTATAAAAGGATTTTTTTTCTAAAAAGAATGGATAAAAGACAGAAGTAAAAGAAGAAAAACATACAATTATCCTATTTTGTTAAAACACTAAATCAGCCCTTTTAATTAAGTAAATTACCAAACAAACCCAATTTACTCTCGTAGGAGTTTATGCAATCTTTTGTATTATTAAATGTTTTGATCGAATTGGTGATTTAATTATGGCATGATTTGATGATTACAATTTTGATTTTGATAGTTTTTCCAACATTAGGGAAAAAATAATAGTTGGATGAAGTAAACTTGGAATAAATTATCATTGTTTAGATATCAGAGAAAATACTTTGAACCAAAAGTTCAAAAAGAAAATTCACTTTATTGTAAGTTAACTATCAAATGCATTTACTGATGTAATAAGATAACTAAGTGTTATATGCCTGTTAATGTTTTTATTTGAATTAAAGTTCCTGTATGACAACCTATTAGAATAAATAACACATGCATGAAGTATGCTAGATTGATTGGTTTTAAAGATGAAAATTCTCGTAAAAGAAAAAGAATAAATCAAGATGGTCATATAGTGGAGGCGAGTGCTTCAGAAAAGACCCAGTACATGAATAATTATTAAAACTTCAGAAGAGATTGAGGTACCTGAAGATGAGAATAATAAAAATAAAAAGATATCGATAAGTTATGTCAATATAAGAAAATATGGAACCATGAAAATAAAAGTTGTTGACAACAGTTTTTGTGCAATAGTATTGTTGAAATAATCAAAGAAAATGAGGATCTTGAATAAATTTGTTGAGAAATATACAAAATAGATCCGCCAAAATAGAAAGATGTAATTCAAGTAGAATTAAATTTGAGAACTTTATAGATCAAGAATTCGAACATCTTAAGGGATAAAACCAAGAAGAGTATAAATAAGTAGTTTTACAAAATGGAATAAATAAATTTTTTGCTAAGTCCCGACCCGATTATGAAAAGATATTCTTTGTGGTAGATGCAATAAACCTTTAGATATCTCATTAGTTTGACAATTCATGAAATATATAACACGTGTCTAATAGTTGTTACAAACTTTTATATGAATCACTATATAGTGAAGTTTATTTTAAAATCCTTGAAGGATTTATAATGCTAGAAACATATAGAAATTTCCAGGAAATATTTCAATATGTTTGCGTAAATATTTATATGAATTGAAATGATTTGAACATATAAAATAAATAAACCATTAGTTTTTATACTAGTATAGGTGGATCTCCCCTACATTATAAAATAGTGGTTTTTTACTTCTATAATACAAAATAATAATAATTACCAAAATGGTATCCCCGTTATTTACGAAAATGGTATGGAGTGGGTGGTGTAGAGGTGGCACCACCCTTATTTTTTTGACCCCAATCATCAGTCGATTATACAAAAAAATATTAAGGATGGAGGGTTGGGGATAGGTGGCATCGGTATATAGGTTCAATACAGGTTAGGGTATAAAATACAGGTATTTCGATGGTGCCTTCCTGACAGGCGGCACCGCTATCGATTTGACCCATCATTTGACCACCCAATGGGATTTCACAAGGGGTTGATTCACAAATTGTACATAAGGGGACCTTATAACCATGATTCCCTCAACCGTGTAAAAAAATGTGTTTTGATTGTAAAAAGAATAAATAAATAAAGAAGAGGGAGGAAAAAATAAAGAAAAAAAGGGGAAAGAGAGAGAGAGATAAGAGCAGCTTAGTAGAGAAGATAGAAGAGAAAGAAGTGGGTAAAAAAAGAAGATAACAGCAGCTTAGTAGGGAGAAGAGATGAGAAAGAAGATTAGTGTTTTAGGGTTTTGAAAGAGAGAAGCCAAATTCTTTGATATTGAAAGAAAAAATTAGTGATTTTTCACAATATATAAAATAAATAAAAATGTAATATATTATAAACTTGAAAATAAAATAAATTGGGTTTTGAATATGTTTTACTAAGCCTATTTTCGAAATTTGATATTTTTGTTTAAATCTTGTTAAATGTGGGACCAATCTTTAAACTTCAGCATTAGTGGAGTCCTTCAACAGTTGTGTCTTTTTCATTTTCTCTAGTTCCCAAGAATCCATGCTTAATTAAAAGAGGAAATTTAGTTTTTCTTTTTAGACTTAATTTAATGTTCTTGGGAATTTTTTTTAAAAAATTATTAGAGATTTTTTTTATAATTAAAGGGAATGAAATTACTTGACAACATATTAAAAGGACGTAATAATAACACATTTTTGCGACGTGACTAACTGATATAAATTTTGGGGAGCTGGAGGTACTGTTTTATTGTTAAGAATTGACCCATGTCGGGGGATCACAGAAAGGAGGAAGAGAGCTAAATGACTTTTGCAGCTTGACCATGTGCTTTTGTCCGACTAAAATATTCTCAAATCTCTGTTTCCATGTCTGCAACCAGGTCTCGTCTGTCTTTTTAATTCCCACCGACCCCTATTTTGGATCTTTTTAACCTAGTTCTCCATACTTGCCCCCCAGCCAACAATGATCTTAAATGTTTAAAATATCTTATTCTACTTGATTTGTTTTTGTTAATTTGGAATATTTTTCAAACATAAAATATAGCAGCTTCTTTTTTCTCAGAATAATACTAAAAAAATTTTACTTAAATAATTTTTAATAATTATTTTTTACAAAAATAACATGAGAGATGAAATTTTATCCTCAAATCCGCATCATCTCTAATAATTTGAGCTTGACAAGCATCTCGTTTCCCCAAATTGATACAGTGGCTATCGATTTGTGGTTTTTCATGACTTATCATGTCGGTATCGATTTGGGTTTTATAGGCAATAGAGAATCTCTACCCCCACCAACATGACTAAAAGTTCAAGATTTTCGAACGTACTACAAAATCCCATATATTTTTGGAACATTTTGCATCTACCAGGAAAAAAAAAACTGAAAGTTAAGTGAAGGGAAAACAATCAAGAAGTTAAAAGAGATGAAAAAAAATCAATTTATTAATAGAGTTTTTAAATTTGTTAGAAGATATTTTTCTTAGAGAAGGACCATTAATATTTTGAGCTGTTGAAAACTAACCACTAATTATTTGATAAAAATAAAATTTTTATTATTATGCTAGATTTAAATTATAAATGTTTTAACTTTTCAGTAAAAATTAGTTTACTTAGAAACTATAAGAAATTGTAAATGATATATAAATTTTAAATATTTTATTTTTTAGCAAATATAGAATTATTAAAATAAAAATATGGAAAATTATAAATGTTATTTAGGCTTTTCTCCATATAATATAGAAAAAATTAATATACCTAAATAATATGAAAAGTTGTAAATGTTATAGATAATTAGTGGCTTATCTTTGTATTAATTAGTGGAAGTAATTTATTTTCTTAGCATCAAAGTTAGAAGAGGAAAGTTTTGAGATAAAAATGTAAGAAACTTTATAATGTAATTATATTATGGTTTTACGGTTTACGAATAAAAAAAAAAGACATTATGTGAATTTGTTTGTGACATGAGATAGTAGCATTTAGAATTTATGAAATATGATTAGTTTGAAATGGTTAGATGGCTTAGGGTTAAGGTTAGGGTTAGGGTATATATTTTAATAAATACAGTTCTTTATAATTGTTTTGTGCATAGAAAAATGGCTAGGATTGTAACACCCTTAGCCCATATCCGTCACCGGAACAGGGTTTAGGAGCATTACCGGAGCTTACAGATCATATTAAGATATTTTATGTCATTTCACAATCATATCAGAAATTAATAACAATTTAACCATATTGTCCCTTCTATGGGCCCTCGAGGTCAATATCATTCATTAGAAATGAGTCGGGACTGAATCGAGAACTTCGAGAATTTTTCACAAAATTTCAAAAATTTTCCTAGGTCTAGGGGTCACACGCCCATGCGGTCAGGCCGTGTCAAGTGACATGCCCATGTCTCAAGCCGTGTGACATATGAGGTAGGGCACACGCTCGTGTCCCTAACCCGTGTAACTGTCTGACTTACAACTTAATTAAGTGCAGGGGTCACACGGCCAAGTCACACGCCTGTGTGCCAGACCGTGTGAAAAATACTGAGTATTCTGTTTTGAATTTTAAGATGCAGAGGACACACGGCTAGAACACACTCCCATGTGCTAGGCCGTGTGTCACACACGCCTGTGTCTCTCCCCATATGGACAGAATAAGGCTATTTCCAAGCCTTATCAGCATCCACAACAAATCTCATACTCAATGTTGGTGATGTATTTTCTTTTTGAGTCTTGGCATGTACCTAATATATCAATTTTGAAATAATGATATTTTGTTTTTTAGTGAATTCTAATGAATGTAGTCCTATAAGTTATGGATGATATGTAACTTAGAACATAGTTTTATATAAATGCTTGAAGTTGTTCATGTAAATGCTTTCACTTGGTGATTGTTTTAGTGAATTGCTCACTTTGGTATTATATTAATGGTGTGCTTGAGTTAGTATTAGAAGAAAGTATATAAATTTTGTCATTTGGTTGATATTGAATGTGAGTAATTGATTTGAATGATGGATCCACTTATCCTACTTATTTGAATGATTGAACTTTGTTTGAGGTACTTATGAATGGCATATTAGTTAGATGATGATGAATGAATTGTTGGTTTGTGTTGGATGTTTAAAATGTGGTGTCAATGATGACACATTGGTTAGGCACTTAAGATTGTTGTTTTGGCATGTTTTGAGCATGTTTAAATGGGTTTTGAATAGGTTTAATGGTTGATGAATTGGTTGCTTAGTGTCCAAGAAATCAAAAATTGGTAAACTTGAGTTTTAAGGTACATTTATGTTCACATGACCTGGGAAACGAGTTGCCACACAACCATGTAACCCACATGGTATACCCACACAGCCGTGTGTCTTAAAATAATTGAGTAACATGGTCTGAGACACGACCAATGACATGACCGTGTGTTTTAAAACAGTGAGTAACATGGTCTGAGACACGGCCAACGACATGACCGTGTGTCTTAAAATAGTGACTTACACGGGCAGATACACGAGCTGAGACACGACCGTGTATCTAGACTTTGAATATCTATATGGTCTGGGTTGTGACACAGGGCCTGGCCACACAGCTGTATGTCACCTATTTCCAAAATTTTAAAATTTTTCCCAACATTTTCCATTTTGTTTCAAATTGACTCCAGAGTGTTTCAAATTTATTTTTAGGGCCTTATAAACTCGTTTTAAGACACGTTTGAAGATGTTTAGTTACTATTGGTATGCGATTTGATTTATTATCATTATGTTTGGATTTTTTTTGTTAAAAAACAAATGTTAAATTTTTTAAATGTTATCATAATACTCCGTGACCCCAATCCGACGACGAAGATGGGTTAAGGGTGTTACACTTATGGACTATTTATTTCATAAGTCCTCATCTATTTAGTACTTAAACTATCAAGTTAATACAATTCAATAATTGCTAAGTTTTGTGTCTTCAACAATTTAGTCCTTTTTATTAAATTAACGAACTAAACATTGAAATTTCCTCACCAAAACTTAATACGACTCTAATATAGCACCATAAATATCAATTAAGCCATAAAAGACGACCTCGCGTATAGGAATTGTGGTCCCGAAATCACTGTTTCTAACACCACTGAAAAATGAGATATTACACTAAATCAATCTAAGTCTGGCCCCAGTTATGTCAGATGCAGTCAACATCCTGTCAATTTATTTAGTTGATCAATCCAATAAAAAATTTAAATATATTTTTAGAATCTCATAACTATTAAATACAATTTACTGCATTTTACAATTCATTAAACACAAGATCCAATCTAAGCAATGCCATACCTGGATGAGCCCGTTTTGTACAAACCAAAAATTTTAGAAATAAATTTCCTTACCTTAAACCCTAAACATATATTTCATAATATTGAATTCCATAACATACTATACACAATAATTACATAAATATTTGCAAATCAATAATTACTTAAAATACACATTTTCTATAATATAATTATTTATTTAACATAATAACCCTAAACCAAATTTTCTATAACTTTAAAATTAAATATGAAAATTTATATACCAATAAATTTATTTCAATATTTACTAAATGTGAGTATATAACAATATTTATTTCATTTAAACATATAATAACATAATTAGTACATTATTCACTAATTACTATATACCTATAATAATCACATTATAAATAACATACAATTTATTCACATTTTAAATGAAAGTTAACATGTCATTTAATAAAATTAATTTCTAATTTAAATTAAATTGAGATCAATTGTATATGCACTTACATTATCGCTTCTATAGCACCCCTTTCCCGACCCGATCGTCGGGTCCGAGTTGCGGGATGGCACATCTGTTGTCGGAGCAACTACAAACATATAACATTCACATCAAAGTATAAACCATACAAACATAAAAATTTTAAATCATAATCATGTTATAAAACCTTTCCCGAACCTTATACGAGCCTACGTATGCTTTAAAGTAAGCCTGAGATCGAACAAGGACCAATTTGCAACATTTTCAAAACTTCAAGTGAACGTCACAATGTTAGGGGGTTCTTCATCGTGACATTACATACTAACTTGGCCTCGTTGTGATGAAGGGGTTCCTCGTCACACCGTGGCCTGAAGTCCAGAGCTCATCGTGACGATTATCGCCCGACATCACGATGATGACTCTGTTTTTGGCACAACTTAGGCCATTTGGTGCCTATTTCATGCCATACTCAAAACATACCATTCGATGCATTTGGCACAACATTTTCCTACACAAAACATACCAAATTCATGCCACAACATAACATTTATCCCAATCCAAATATTCATTCTATCAATATACAATTTGACATCAAAACTGAACAATTCAACTAGATCAAAATCCATCTAAACTAAATCAAAATCCAACTAAACTAACCATGCCTTATAGCTATTCAATGTCATCTCTAACCATACTATTTCATCAAGCAAATTTGTCCTTCAAATGACACATTTATAGTTTATCAAATTGCCAAAACATACACTTATGCATATATGAACATTAACACTTGTTAGTTCAAAGACTAATCAAGTTCAAACCAAGCTATCCATTCAAAGTTAACATGTATCTTAACACCTATGTACATGCCACATAATTGGGCTTTAAAACGATCAAACGACTACAAAGTTGATAGCAGGACAGTGTGAGTTTTGTGTAACACCCCAAACCCAGCCTAAACGTTATGGCCGAATCTAACGATGTCACATGGTAGTGCTTTTCGAAAAAATATGTCATCGCTAAATCCTCTTTTCTATTTAACCATTTTTTTATTATCTTATGTTAACTTCAAATCGTGTCGTTTCTTTTCAAAACATTATTCATTTACAAATCGTTATTCAATTTCAAAACATTTTTTTATTGCGAAAGTTTTTATACAGTTTGCTTATTCGTAGTATTTTTGATAAAACATTAATTTCATTTGAAAACCCGAGTTTTACGTAACACTAGCAAATTTAAATCATAAAACCATATAAAATCCAAATTTTAAAATAAAATTCGTAAAGGCCATAATTACAGCAAAATACCCCTAAATAAAAGTAAAATTATAAATAGGTAGTAAACAGTGTAAAAGAAGTCGTGTGGCCACCACTGACTCCTCCACTGCACCGATCCGCCTATAACTAGGGATTACCTATACAGATTAAATAGAAGGGTAAGTTTATGTAAACTCAGTGTGTAATCCCCATATAAATGAACATACAATAAACAAATAATCACAGTCTAGGCTTAAGCCCTTTTCAGTATCAGTATCAGTCCAGTTTGGGACTTAGCCCATCTCAATACAAAAACAGTCATGCAGTAAGGCTTTAGCCCATCACAGTATCAGTAGCAGTAACAGATATACAATCACAAAAATCCTAGCCATCCAGCCTCTACACACCATCTCCGTCCAACCCTACACTCTATGTGGGGATATAATTAACCCACCCATCCCTACACTCCAAGTAGTACCGAATGCGGCACTAGACAGTAGTTTGCAGCTGAGCTGCCAGTAAATTAGGCTGAGGCCTTTCAGTACATTTCCTCCGAACATTATAATCCCCAACCCAATGCAATGCAATATATAGATATGACATGCTATAACATAATATCATGCATGTAAATAGGGCATACAGTATCAAATCAGTGAGACATCATCAGGCTTAATCATATCAGTCATATAAGTTATTTCAGTCAATTAGGGGTCTAGGTAAGCTTACCGACCCTACAGTAGGTCCACAGTCGACTTAGGTGACCCGTGTAACCCTAGCAATAAAATAGTGAAAATGGGCCTACAAGCCCAAATTGGCCTTGTCCTCGTGATCTTTTTTATTGTAACCCGTGCTAGATAATTATTCATATGTGTCTCCACTATTTACTTATATGATCCTTCAAAACTATCTACTTGCGTCACTATTACTAAATTATTTGTATCTTAAGCTACAAAATTCCAAATTAAGATTCGCAAAATTTCCCTGAAATTAGACTCACATATCTTCTTACCATAAAATTTTCAAAATTTTTGGTTTAGCCAAGAAGTATAGTTTATTCTTTAAAGTTTCCCCTATTCTGTTGTCTGACAGTTTCAACCTTTCTATACTAAAAATTAATTATCTTCTCGTACAGAATTCAGATGATGTTCTCATTTGTTTTTATTAAAATAGACTCATTCAGGATTTTAAACATAAATATTATAACCCATAATTATTTTTATACAATTTTATTAATTTTCCAAAGTCAGGATAGGGGATTCCAAAATCATTCTGACCCTGTCTCACTAAAATTAAAATATCTCAAAATATGAAATTATTGTTCTTACTTCATTTCTTCTATGAGAAACTAGACTCAAATATCTTTAATCCCATATTTTTCTCATCCTCTAATTCATTTTCCATAATTTATGGTGATTTTTCAAATTTAGCCTACTGTTACTGTCCAAACAACAAGCAATTTTGGCTTTTCGCCGAATCCTTTATTTTTGTGTTTCGGGTACACACCTGGTTTTGTTTGATGCTAAAACAGTCCTCGAGCACTCCAAAGCCTATAATTGAAAAAATAACACCATAATTAGTCTTACCTCACGATTAATCAAAATCCTGAAACCAAAATACTTACCCATAAAACGATGAACACTTACCGCAAAAACTTCAAATCAGTACGTTTACGAAAATCACGATGAGAGCCTTAATCCTCACGAAATGCTGCTTCCAACACCCTGGAATTAGACTATTGAACATAAAATAATCTCTTAAAATGATACCCAATAACTTACTGAATTTGCACAAGTGCTGCTTAACGCTATGAAATCAAGAAGAAAGAATGGTTTAGGGGGAACAAGAGAATTTCGGCAGTAGATGAACGAAAAGAAAAGATAGTCGAGTAAGAAGCAAGGAAGAAAAAAAAATTGGTAGAGATGGGGGAGAGAAAACATTAGAAAGATGGAGAGAAAAATGACTTTCTTTCTTTTTTTTCGAAAAAGGAACAAGTGATCAGATTTTTGGATATTCTTCCTCATAATCCCCTAATTCACTCCTAAAATCGCTCCCTCACTTCCCACTACACATCCACCACTCAGAAACCCAATTCTGCACAACTCTTGCAAAAATTAGGAGCAAAAATACAACATTTTCCGTCCCAAAGATTTGAACCCATGGCCTCCCTCACACCAACACTCCACTTATCCACCAAACCAACAGACCCATTCTGTTAATTATTTGCCAACTTTTACTTAAAAGCCTACTGGCCAAAGATAATACAAAAATTTTCCCAAGTTTTGGCTTCAACTTGGGACTTCCCAAATATTCCCAGAACACATAACCACTAAAGGTGACAAATGTTTGTGTCACACATTCACAATACCCAAAATTAAAATTTTGGGGCGTTACACTTCGAGGCAATCCGATCGACACGTTTTGCAAGTTGACAACTATAAGGAAAAATAAACAACAATATAAACATATTGAATGCTAAGTAAGTTCAAATGAAATTTACCTAACTTACCTTGATTTTTACAACAATGTAATATATTGAAATTTAATGGTATTATACATGTCATCCTTTGGCACTTTATACTTTCATGTTCAAATCAACAACACAACTAATGGGTTAGTTTATTTGCATAAAAAAACTATGGTACTCAAATCATAAGTATATACAACCATTCAAACCATACTCAATTTGCAAAATAACCACTCAAAACATGTTCACACAATTTCATCCATTTCATTTCCAATTTAAATTACTGTTTTTGTTTCTGTTTCGCCCAAAGAACCCTAGTAAATTGAACTCGGATACACGGGACCGATTTGCTCACATGAGTTGACATATCTGGGCTGCTCACACGAGTTTCAAACTAGGGTTGCTCACACAAGCTTAGTTTGATACTGCTCACATGAGCTTCAAAGAATCTGCAACAAATGTTGGATCTCAAGCTATCGTATTAATCCCTTATCAAACACCCATTTTACTTTTGGGGCCCTAATGGCATGTCATTCGTATCATAATCTTTACTAAGTTCATACGGGCATCGTTACTATTTTCCTATCATTTCAAATCTTATAACATCATCATACATATCATCCAAGCATATAATAAATTCACATCCATTCAGTACATCATGTCTATACGTAATAACCATATATTCTATACTTTATGATTTAGTCCTTTGGATGCCAAAACCATCAAAATTTTGATTAACTTAAACAAAAAAAATCTATAATATAATTCAACCATAACATAAATAATATAGTAAGTTCCATATGAACTTACGGATAAAACAACAAGAAGAAATATGTCGAGAACTAATCAGTAATTTTACCTTTTCTTCGATTATCATCCAGTTGATTCAATTCTTGATTTATACGATAATTTATGTCAATTTATCAATTTAAAATACCATATAACATCATATTATATGCATATGTTAGTTCAATTCCATTTTTGAATATTTCCTAAAGTTTTTGCATTTTATTCAATTTAGCCCCTAAAACCGAAATTGCCATAACTTTCAAATTTGAGCTTCGATTTCAAAACCGATCTTAATTATATCCTTCTATAACCCTCCATTACCAATAATTATAGAAGTTTAACATCAATTTTGAAATTTATGCACTTTGATCCCTATGTTCAGAACTAGAAATTAAACTTTACAAACTAAACCTTTTTCACTTCTAAGCTTAAAATCTAACAAACTAATACAAATTTCATCAAGAATTCAATAATGACAACTTTTAAAAATTGAACAGTTTTGCAAATTAGTGCATGGGATAGCTAAATCAAGCTCTCGGGACTTCAAAAACATATAAATTACAAGAAAAAAACTAGTCTAAGCTTACCATGAAGGACCGATTGTTAAAAGCTTGAAAATGGCTTCTCCCTTATGTTTTCTTTGACATTCCTGTTAGTGAATAAGAAAGATGAACAAAATAAATGCTTTTGTTTCTTTTATTTTACTATTATACATATTATAATATTACAATTATAATTTTTTAACATTATTTTTAACAAAACACCACCAAATCGTCCACTATCAATATAAAATGGCAAATAAACCTTGGTTTAATTATTATATAAGTCCTTAAGCCTTTGGCCTAATTATAAATATATAGTTGTAAAGTTTTACAATTTATTCTCTGTACCACAATTAACTATCAATTCAATCAAATTAAATGCCCAAACATTAAAATATTTTTATACTAACATCGTAAATATTAAATAATAATATTTACAGACTCAAACATCAAAAATGGGGTTTCGAGACCACCATTTTTGACACCACTAAATACGAACTATTACAGCTTCAAGTTGTAACACCCTTGCCCGACTCAATGACTGGGTCCGAGCTATAGGATGCTACATTTGTTTCCAGAGCAACTTCATTTAAAGATAACATGTTTTTCATCAATACAACAAATTGAATTCATTAACACGATTATTATACCATTATATCATAACATTATTTCGAGTCGGGATTTATTTGAGCTTACGAAAGCTCTTTTGATAACTCGAGACCATTGGAGGACTAAAATGTAATATTTTAAAATAATTTGGGTTGGTTTCGAGACATCAGGGGTGCGATGTCGCGACCCCCAACACATTATGCAAACATCACGACTCAAGGACTAAAATGTAAAGCTTTCTAAACCCTAGTGTTTTAACGTCGCGACTTTGGGGATTCAACATTGCGACATTAAAGGTTGGTGTTGCGACATCCATAGGGTAGTGCCGCAACCTTACGAACAGTCTACTATAAGTCCATTGTAACACCCCTAACCCGTCTCCATAATCGAATTAGGGTTACCGAGTATTACAAACAAGTAGAAACATTTGAACATTTTATCAATCAATATAGTAATTATATTACAAACCATTCATACTCATGCAAAATGTAAATAAATCGAGCCCTCGAGGCTCTAAAAATGACCTAGAAACAATTTGGGACCAATTTGAAACAGTTTGGAAAGTTTAGTAAAAACATGCAAAATTTGCAAAACAGGGGTCACACGGCCATGTGCCTCACACTTAGACTTGATCATGGGTCGGGACATCCGGCCTAGCCCGAAGGCCTACCTGAAATGTGGGAGGGTTTGGGCAAAAATATAGGCCTGAAAAATGGACTTAGACAAAAAAAATAAGGCCCGTTTAAAAAATAGGCCGGGCCTTGGGTAAGACATTTTTTGCCCAGACCCAGCCCTGCCCGAATTCACTAAAGGACAAAAATAATTTGCTTTTTTTTTTTGAATGTTGTTTTCTTGTTGTTTTCTCCCTATTTTGCTAACATTTTACTATTATGTTGCTACTATTTTGTTGTTATTGTTTGGATATTGTATAAAACTTATTTTACTATTAATTTTGTTATTATTTTAAAGGCATTTGTTAATTTTGTTATTATTTTAGAGGTATTTGTTTGTTAATTTACATTTATCATAGTGTTATTTAAATATACATATTTTTTAAAATTTATTTTCAATTTGTTGGGAAATATTTATTTTGATGTTTTTAGTATTTTTGATGTATTATATATATTTAAAAAATATAAAAATAATATAAAAAATTAATACGGGATGGTTGGGTGGGGACTAGGTTTTAGCATTTTTATCCAGGTCGGGCTTGGGCAAAATTTTAGGCCAATTTTTTGGGTCGGACTGGGCACAAGCCTAGTAAATGGGCCTAAAGTTTTAGTTGAGCTCGGCCCGGCCCATGAACACCTCTACTCACACGACTGAGATACACGCTTGTGTCTCAGGCCATGTAACAATCAAACTAGAGACACACGGTCGTGTCCCAACCCGTGTCCTTACCCGTATGGTTACACGGTCGTGTCACACGCCCGTGTGCTAAGCTGTGTAACTTTCTGAGTTGCCGCACACACCCGTGTGCCAGGCCGCGTGTTAGGCCATGTAACTCACTGACTTGTACCCTAAAGAACTCATCAGATGACACACGGTCGTGTCACCAGGCCGTGTGTCTCACACGGCTAAGTCACATGCCCATGTCTCAGGCCGTGTGGACCCAAAATGAACCTTAAACAACAAGTTTACCAAGTCAAGCTTACTTAGACTCTAAGTAATCCATTTACCAGCCAATAGGCCTATTCAAAGTGACATTAAACAAGCTAAAAACATGCTAAATCAGCCATTACAAGTGACTAACCAATGTACCCTAATTGGTACCACAATGATACACAATTACACATCAATATGAATGATCAATCACAACTTATCAATTCACAAAATTAAACACCTAACGAATGTGCCTATCATGGGCACCTCAAATCACAAAACTCTAGTCACACTTACCATGAACTTGCACTTAAACATCTTACCTTATCCACATATATCATATAAGTCGACTATTTGCACTTAAGATCATATTTAACATTTTACATATCAAAGTAATAGTAATGACATACAAGTCTATTACATGCCATATAATCCGAAATGAACGTTCCAAAAACTACCAAAAATGAGTGGAAAGTATGACTTGAGTGCCAATCCGACTGTCTAACCTTCAAATTATCTACAAGAAAAGAAAATAAAACAAGTAAGGTCATTGAAGCTTAGTAAGTTCGACGTACTAAAACGATAAATCTTACCGAAGTAAATACAACAAATCATTTAATAATACAACCATATGTGTTCTCTGTCATCCACAATCTCAACCGGTGAATTTCAAAACTCAAATACATGACATAACCATCAAAATCTCTAAACTAGTACATTACAGAGATTTACAATCTGATGAACGACTTACGGATATGAGTACATTGATTTCTAATTGGAACACACCAGATGCTTATAAGAGATAATCCATTCGAAACACACCAGATGCTCATACGAGCCAATCCACCAGATAACACACCAATGGCTCCGAAGAGCTAGTCCAACTGAAAACACACCAAAACAAGGAGTATAACACTAGAGTTCGCAACAATTGCTGAATAACTTTACTCTAATCCCCCATAACACACCATATCTCGATTATACTCTATCCCGCGTTCAATCCGATCAAAGTATTGAATTTCAACAACTTTTCTCGAATAACTTTACATCATTTATAATCAAATATGTCCATTATATCACATTATATCATCCAATATTTCATATAGATGTTAAATTAAAAATTATACAAACTTACCTGGACTGAATTGTAGTAGTTGCAAAAATTTAGGGACTAATTCATAATTTTTTCTTTTCCACGAATATCAATAGGGTCTTGATCTAAAATATAAAATTCCTCAATTATTAGCTTAAATTTCACCTTCCAGTTCACTTTACAATTTATACCCTTTTATTTTTTTGAATTTACACAATTACCCTTAACTTTTACAACTTTTGCAATTAAGTCCCTTAACTCGAAAATCATCAAATTAACCATTTTTATTAGGTCAATATTTTAGCTAAGTATACTACGCCCTTAAACAACCCTACTAAAAATCAAATTCACTATCAAACCCTGAAATTTTGACATTTTCAGAATTAAATCCTTAAATCAAAATCTAACTAAAATCACTTCACAAAATCACCAAACAACACAACCAAAGCTTCAAATGCATAGTTATCATCAAAAAAATTCAAGATTCATCAATGGAAACTTCTAAAATTTTTAACAAATTTAAAAATGAAGGTACGGGCTAGCTGGACTTAATTACAATGATCTCAAAAACATAAAAATTATAAGAAACGGGTATGAATTTCACTTACATGCAAAGAAATCAAGAAAACCAAAGATCTTCTTTTCCATAGCAATGGCTTTCGGCAATTTGAAGAAGAAATGAAAGTAAATTTGATTAATTCATTCTTTAATTTTTGTTTTAACTTTCATTAATTTACAAAATTGCCATTGAAAACATATTATTTTATCATTTTCTATTAATTTTTCGTCCCAACATATCAATTAGCGCCTAATTATTACATAAGTCCTTCCTCGTTTATTAATTAAGTCATTTGATCACCTAAATGCTATAATTATTATGTTTTGCACATGTTACAATTTAGTCTTTCTCTTTAATTAACTATCTAAACGTTAAAATTTCTTAACCAATTTTTAATACGACCCTAATTATTCTATAAATATTCTATAAATAATATTTACCAGTCAACACGATGGAAATTTAGGGTCCTAAAACCACTATTTCGTTACCACTAAAAAATGGGCTGTTACATCCATTTTATTTTTCAATTGGTTTATGACACTGCAGGCAAAATACAACAATTTCAATCCTTTTTCTTATTCATCCTTTCATTACATATATTATGCAACTTTTTTGACCTATAAGATAATCTTTACCATTAAACTTCATACCAGTTTCACCAAATCATCATATTATGCCAAGCCATACCAAATTAAACTTATTACACTTTGGAATCAAGTATTCAATATGGCACCAATCACATGAACAACATTTAGGAGTATCCAAACCACTTATCCATCTTAACATGCCAAATTACTTTACTTTGCATGATTTAACCTATAAGGCATAGGCAAACTTGGAATCATGAATCCAAAGCAATTAAACAAAATTAAGCTAAGCACAAACTAAGCCACATATGAAACTTAATGTAACGCCCCAAAAATCCAAGTATTTATTTTTGCATGTTTGTAACACAACTACTTTTTTGCTTCAGTGGTTAAGTGATTTGGGTGTGTTTGGGAGTGTCTGAGAAGTTTTAGGTTCAAGCCTGGGCTTGTAGAAAAAATTTTGTTTTTAAGGAAGGAAACCCTTTTCCTATAGTTAGTAGGTTTTTAAATTATTATGGGTAAAGCATGACATAAAAAGTCTGCTGGTCTAGGGGGTAAGTGGCGTGTTACCTATACCAGTGGTCTAAGGTTCGAATCTTGCCAGAGGCAAGGGAGTGTTTATTTTGCTGCTTTGTCGTGAGGGGTGTTGGAGTCTTACTGAAACACTGAAGTGGTTGAGGAGAATTCAAATTGAGTGGTTGAGGAGAGGTGTGATCAGGTGGAGAGATTTGAAGAGGGATTTTAGGAGAAAATCAAGGGAAGTGAGAGGAAAGGGAGTGTTGTGTCAAAATGGGGCTTTGAGGCACTTACAAATTCAGCTAGAGGGGTGCTTCTCATTTCGGTACTACTTTGTTTTTTCTCTCTGCCGAAACTTCTTCTCCCCTAAACCGTTTCTCTTCTTCTTTTTCCTCAGATTTTGTGTTGCCGATTCCCAATTCTGATCACTACTGAAACCATTCCTCTCCTTGCCTCTTCTTTGTTTCTTTTCCCAAATATTTCTGACGATTGTTGTTGTTTCTCCCTTGCCGATTCTCTTTTCTTTTTACCCTCATTGTGCTGGTTCTGTTCTTACTACTTCCTGTCGATCAATGTTCTTGTGTTCCCTCTCTCTGGACTTCCCAAGAATATTACTCTTCTGAAAAAGTCGACTGCTTTTCCCGTCTCTACTGTTCTAATTATCCTTCTTTATTTGCCGATAAGTCTTACACTTCGTAGTGGGTACTCTTCCCCCGTTACTGGTAAGTGAAGATAGTAAATTTTTATTTTTTTGCTGATCAATTGAGTGCTTACCCATTTTCGGTTTGTGCCTAGGAACCATTCGAAGAGTTGAAGGTTTGTAATCTACAGTTGGGTAGGTGAAACTCCCCTCTATAATCGATCGAAGGTATTGTGGTGTGAGTTTAACGATTGGGATCTTGAGTGTATTCGATTAAGGATATGTTTAATTGATTAATTGGGAATTGTTGGTCAAATGTAGGTTTCAAAGGTAGGGGCAGTTTTCTTAACAAATAGAAACCAGGTGTGTAAACACTGCCCAAATTGTAATATGACAAAAGCTAAAAAATATGACAATTGAAGCTATACGAGCGTGCGCTCGCTCGTGTGGTAATCTGAACGCATAAAACATGAGCGTTAGACTGTTGAGGCCACCGTGAGCAAATCATGGTCTTTGGCCGTTTTGGGTCATGTTGGGTCGAAATGGGCCGTATGGGCCCAATGGGCTTGTAGGCCCTACATGGGTCGAAGTGTTACTACTGGTACAACCGCAGCAGCTTCTATACTGGATTTTCACTTATAATGATTTAATTTGGGTATTTGATTGTAATAAGGCCTCTTTAAATTATTAACTTTTAATTTGGGATTTTAATTATTTAAAATCTTACTGATAGTAGTAGGACGCGGATTTTCAAAAGATGTATGTTGTTTAAGACACCACGTTTTCGTAAAATACTGTAAAAGCTTTCGCATCAAACAATGTTTTAAATTTAGTAACAAACTAATATGATCAACAAACTGCCAAATACAACTTGAGTTTTCAATAGATGAGAATTAATATAGAACGGGGTTTGGGGTATAGCGCCTTCTCCCATGCAAAGGACAGAGTCAATAGATTCTAGACCGACCTCGAGTAACTAGGAGGGAGAGGCTAAACAAGCCTTTTACCAAATGATGAACGACTAGTTTACTCAATATATCCGGACCAACCCGGCTGCGCAACAACCTCCACCCCCGATTAAACCATCTTCAATACCTGTTATACCTCAAGTAGGTGATCCGTTGAGATTGCTTAAGCCTCCTGTTGATAAAATCCAAAAACACGGGGCTGAAGAATTCAGAGCCACTGATGACGATGATGTTGAATGAGCTGAATTCTGGCTCTATAATACTATTTGAGTGTTTGATGAGTTATCTTGCACCCCTGATGAGTGTTTAAAATGTGCCATATCTTTGCTACGGGACACTGCATATCACTGGTGGAATAAATTGGTATCGGAGGTTCCGAAAGAGTGAGTGACTTGGGTATTCTTTCAGACTGCTAAATACACTTCAATGTGATATCTTCAGATTCGACCATAACGTCTAGGCCGGGTTTGGGGTGTTACACTTAGCATACTACTATATCATACATTCAACCACAACATTCACATCAAGGAAGTGATCACTTATATAACCAAAGACCTTACATACATGCCACAATTCTAAGACTCAAAATGATCTAATTCTATCATCTCAATGGTAGTGTGTGATCCGTACTGATCCAACTCGGTGAATCTCGCAAGTTAGAGATTACAAGTAGGGGAAACAACGATAGTAACCATTAAAGTGCTTAGTAAGTTCAAATGGATACCACAATACTTACCTTGGTCATAAAGAGCATGCTAACTACCATAGTTTTGGCAAACATTTAGCTTAAACATGGCACTTAAGGTCACAACACTATGAGTATATATACGTAGGTATTCAAAAGCATCAAATATTATAAGCACAATTCAAATCATCATAAATTTGTACCAAATTCACATATACTCATCTTAATATCTTATTCTATCATCAATTCACCATTTATACCATTTCAAGTAAATCATATATCCAATTAATTTATCAAGTTCAATTTATATCATTTTCAAATTTTCATATTCAAATTAAATGTTTCGTCAAATAGAACCCTAATAAAATGGACTTGGATACACAAGTGAATTACACCACACTAGATAGATTGTATGAGCCTAAACTAGACCACACTAAGCCATCGAAATGCAAAGCTCATAGATGCCAAATATTTAAACATTTTCAATTACATTTCTCTACCACACCAAAGTCTCCATAGAGACAATAATACTCGATGATCCGCAACAGATGTTGGATATCGATATAACCTATCATAATCTCTGATAATCACATTGTTGAATTTGGTGCCCTAAGTGCAGTATATTTGTTTGTATACTTGTAATTTGTTTGAATAAATTGGTTTAATAAAATTATTCATGAATTACATTAATACCCCTTGTAAATTATCCTCAATGATTTTTTCATGCAAAGCAAAATGAAAGCAAATATTAGCTCATCAGTTGTCTAATGTTTAACTGATACTAAGTGATATTATGTGGTCAGATCGTATTGCGAAAAAACTGCTTATATTAGAAGGTGAACCTAGATATGTCCTTAGTCTAATTGAAAATGATGAAACCGATTGAAATACTAATATGTCGTTTATTAATCCCAATTAGGGAGATTATTTGTCTTAAGCATCAGAGCGAATGACTCCTAAAAGATAGAGACATAAATGTGACTAACTGGACTGATAGTACATCAGACAGGACCCAAGTAGAATAGATCCTTAATCCATTTACAGATTTATTCACTTGTTATTGTCATAGTGTGACATACCTTAATCCTAAGCAGATGATGGACTATGTATGCATGACTCGTATACTTTGATGTAAGTAAAACTTGAGTTTGAATAGATAAGGAACCGAAAGCTAGTGCGTTGAGTATATGACTTCTATAGTATGTAGCATCATTCACAACAGTGGAATTCATAGCTCAAGAAATGGGTAAATGATATCCTCTCATCGATATTACTTGATAGATGGAAAGCAGATATGGCTACAGGTCGTTTGCCTTTATGATGAATGACTTAATTACTATTTGATAGTAATTGACTTTTTGTGAAGGAAGATGTAATGGTTACAATGAGATAAAATAGGATCATATTGGGCGAATGGATTTATCTCAAAGAAATTAAAGATATCCTATGAGGAAAACATACTTATGACAAGTTCATTGGACGAGTACTAATCAAGTAGTTTTCATAATGATATGTTATTAGGAAGAGCTCCATCACGATACTATAGTGGAATGGATTCGTGTCTAAAATAAGTTTATAATTAATAGGCGAAAAGCTTAAACTTAATTATAAATCATTTGAGCCCTAATTGCATATGTCCAAACAGTCTCTCCGCTAGCTGGTTGAAACCTGAAATGAATAGCATGTTGAATCAAATGAATAAAAATGGATAGAAATGATAAAGTTAGAGAAATGGGTTACATTAGAAAATGAATGTAGTTTCTCACTAATTATGGAAATGACTTGAGAATTAATTTAAGTTTTTCGAATTATTATTTAACTAAATAACTGAAGTTCCAAAATGAAATTAAATCAATTGGTCATTGTGAATCCATTGAATGTATAAATTAAATATATTTTCTCATAGATTCTTTTACGGTAAAGTTGTCATGATTTTAACAGAATTAGAATTGGGTTGAGAAAATTATTTAATTGAAAAAATTAATTAATTAAAACTAATTTAATAAATAATATTTATTTTGGGAAATAGAAAAACATGTATCGGGTTGGATTAATTTATAAAGTGTAAGGTTAAAAGCCCAGGAAGCACATATAATTTGGACCCAATACAGGAGAGACTCAAGTCTCATCATAATACATATGAGGGGAGGCAAACCCTATTAGTCACTCCTCTCTTATAGTTCAACTAGGGGATGACTTTTTCTATTAAATAAGTATTATTTGTATTCTACTAATTTAATTAGGGTTCACTTTCTCTCACTATAAATAGATGACACTGGTAGGGCTAAAAGATACAACAAGTTTTATACAACTTTTGAGATATTGTTATTCTACCCGAAAATAGTCAAAATTTATTTCTAAGTATAAATTATATTTTTGGGAATAACAATTCGACCGGTTTCTTTTGAGAGACAAAATTACTTTCTTACTGAAAGTAAGAAAATTATTCCTGGTTCTATGTTTGAGTCATAATTGTTCGAGCCTACACTCGAAGTAGTTCGTGGTATGAGAATAGCGGAGAAGGTCATTTAGTTGAAAGTCAGGAATGTCAAGGACCTGTCCCGCACAAAGCACAATTGTTTTTCAGGAAAAGTTTATTGCTATAAATATCACAAACTGGCTCGGTTTCCAAATTTTTATTTTTCTGTTGTACAAGAAAATTATTTTCAAATAGGATTTTTTCTAGCACACATATCTCGTACAAGTGCGAATATGACCCTATTGGCATGCAAATCATATCCTAACATTTTACTGAGTTCGCATGGGTATCTATCATACATATTACATTTTCATACTTTGTATTCATTCACATTTGTATATCATACCTTGTAATTGGTCACATTTGCATTTTCATACCTGTAATCATTCATATTTTCACATATATCCTGTACTATCATATAACAATAATTTATCACATTTCTTTTCAATGCAATTCATTACTAACCTTGTATGCTAAATTCATCAATAATTCAAATTATGTTCAAATATAAATATAATAAAGTAAAAACAAACATACATATAACACAAGGAAAGGTTAGTAAGTTCCATATGAACTTACCTTTTCAAAACACAAAACAGTTAGATTTCTTTAAGGATTAATCCACAATTTTTGTTTTTCCCCCATTAGCTCCACCTTGGTCCAATTCTTGGTCTATATAAATATTTTGTATACCAAATCAATACCATACATTATCACAAAATGTCTTGAGATGAATGATCCTAAATAAATTTTTGTTCTATTTCACACATATTTTACATTTTATTCAATTTAGTCCTTAAACTCGGGATATGCATAACTTTCGATTCCTAGCTCCATATTAAAATTCAATTTCACATGCTTCCGTTAGGGATTTTATACTTTTTATTTCTAGCATGATCCTGTCAAGTTTTATATTTATTCAATTTGGTCCTTAATGTTACAAGCTAACAAACAAGTTTAGCTAAATTTACAATCTAGTCCTTTTCACAATCTAAGCTCAATATTTATCAATTCCAAGTCTAATACATCAATTTATCAACAATGTCAACTTGCTAAAATTTCAACAACTTATCAAATTAGTACATGGGCTAGCTAAATCAAGTTCTCATAATCATAAATCTATAAAAATTGTAAGAAAAAGGTTTGATTTCATTACCTAATTATATGGTCGAAAGAAAGGAAACTTTTGAAGCTTTTGTTTGTTTCTTCCCTTGGTGGAAGGTTAAAGATGGAGAAGAAGATGATAATAGTCTCTTTCTTTCCACCAATTTAATATTTATAGGCCAATTGTTGTTTAATTGATCTAATAATTCATGTTTAATTACCTTAAAAAGCATACATATATAACTTTAATCACATAATTAACATAATTGGATGTTAACATCAACATCCACTAAGTCATGCTATCTATTGTTTAAATAACCATTTTAGCCCTTTGGGTTAATTGTTATCTAGGTCCTCAAGCCTTTTCTTAATTAAAACTCAATAGAAATTGGACTTTTACAATTTAGTTCCTAAGATTTAATTTAGTTCCTATTTTATATTTACTGAACTCGATTTACAAAATTAGGATTTCAAAATCACATTTTTTGATACCTCTAAAATTCGAGCCGTTACATAAGTATTCCAAACCTGAAAACAAAAATTCAAAACATAATTAAAAAACAAAATAATTATATTTAAAATAAATTACAATTAAAAAACATGTTTTTTTAACAAAATCTAACCTCTTTTTGGCTTGGAAAAAATTATGTATGTTTGGGATGGTTTTAGGGTTTTTAAAGGTGGTTTAAGCTTAGGGTTTTTGTTATTTTGATGGAGAAAGTGGTTTAACTTTTTTGGATTTTAAGGGTGGTTGTCGATTCGGTGGAAGTGGGGGAGAGAGTTTTGGGTTTAGAAAATAATGAAAGTTTGGTATGGGGTTGAAATGTGGGGTATAGAGGTATTTATAGAGGTTAGGGAGTGTTGGGGTTTATGAGACGATTGAGAGTTTTGGATTTAATAGGATCTCGAATCACCAAATCAATAATGGCCATGCCAATTTGAGGAAAACCGTGCTCCACAAATTTCCCAAATCGACATGGCGACTATTGGTTTAATGATTCGAGTCACCCATTAAATCCAAAACCACCAACTGCATTGGTTTCAACCTCAAATCCATAATCGCCATATTGATTTAGGGTTCAATTTTCATCTCTCATATTACTAGATATATAGAGAGAGAGAAAATCCAAATTCATTTAACATTATTATATTAAAACTACATAAAATATTTTGATAAATAAAGTCCGATAAATATTGAATTACACTTTTATATTCATCTTGAATCACACTTTTTATTGTAATTTAAACTATACAAATTTATAAATAAACAATATTATTATTTTAAATTATTTCTTACTTAAAATTTTATATGATTTTATTAAAATTAATAAAAAAGAATGCATAATACTAAATTTAGGGTAATTTACCAATAAAAGCTCTCTTTTTTTCAAAATTTACCGAAATGGGCCAACTATTTAATTATTTACCGGAATGGTCCATTTTCCGCAAAATCGCGTCCACTTCAGCGCGATGTCAGGGTATGCGCCAGGAAATCTCATCCACGCCAGCGCGACTTGCTGACGTGGATGGAAATCGCGCCCTTTTGCTGACGTGGCATGAACAGTTTATGTTTTTTAGCTTGAAAAACTTTGAAATGCCATAACTTTTGGCTCGGTTGTCCGATTGAGACGATTTTTTTTATTTCGAATAAATTTTCGAGATCTACGCACTGACAAACTGCTTAGAGATGAATAGGGACTAATTTGTAAAGTATAATTTGTAAAATATGATTAATTAATCTAAATCAATAAATAAATAAATACAATGTGATGGATGAAACGAGTGTTGTATCAACTAGGAGGCCCTATATCCAACCAATGTGAACACTTCCTTTGCAATCATTGGCAATTAGATTAAATAGGTTAACCATGTATCTGGCCCAAAGACACTAAAAGTAGAAAACCCAAGCTTATGTCATTGTTTCTGCCCTGGCCAATTAGATGAAATAATCCAGAAAGAAAAAAAAGAACACAATTAGCTTCATTTTCTTTCACATGAATATATAAAAGGGTAAACTACACCCTTAGTCATTAAACTATGGGTAAGTTTTCGTTTTGGTCATTTAAATAAAAAAGTTACAATTTGATCATTGAACTATTCAAAAGTTTTCATTTAAGTCACTAGGCTGTTAAAATTGATGCTATATGGCTAATGGCTTTCTCTATTCATATTGCCTACACCAATCGAAAGTTCTCTTTCCTCTTCTCTTTTATATTTTAGTTTTTTCTATGTGTTGAGTAACTTTGTCTTGTGTCTTATTAATGGAGTATTTGGGTATTTATACATTCTATTACAGCTCACCATATGACCCCAATGTTTTGTCTTGACTCCGCCATTCCTAATACTAACACTCCGTGTGGGTTTCAAGCCTACTGGACACGTGTTTCACTCTTGGCCACTTGCGGAGCACGCGGTCCTTTTCGTTCCTAGTGCTGACATTTCGTGCGGGCTTCAAGCCTGCTAGAAACGTGTTTCACCTAGGTCGCTTATAGAGCACGTGGTCTCTCTTCTACGAGCTCCTTGAACGCATGCGAACTAAGACCATGGCCTTCTCTTGGTTCCTACGAGCTAGATCCGTGAGTTGGGTTTGTGAACTCTCTTTGTTGTCCTTTTGTGGTTCGCCTTACACTTAACCATCTGGTGGGACCAATCCGGGTCATGGGTAGAAGACCTAGATCCTATCTAAGACTTAGGTTGGTGATCACTAATGTATAACAATAGTCCCCCTATTGGTCCTAAGGAGTGTTATAAAGTGACGCTCCTTAGGACCATTATTTCGCATTTATTGTAGCTTGTAGGATACGCGCCTGCCTTGGAGTTTGATCTGTGTCCCGCCATGTGTACGAGCAGATCTTGCTTGCACATATCTGTTCATTGGAACTTTTTGGTTATTTGAACCGTCAAAGTGTGGGGAAATTTTTCTTTAAAAGAAGGGTTTTCTAGAGCCCTAATATTTACACTTACTTACTCTTAAAATCAGAATCGATTGAAGGTCTTTCTCAAGGTAAAAATGTTTTTCTTTGCCCTTGTTGTTTTTTTCTTTTCTTCATTAAGTATGCCTAGAATGAGAGGAGTCGGCGGCCGATTATTACCCAGTTGCCCACCGCGGGAGTGTGCTTCTAAAACCCCCGTTGAGGCTAAAGTTGTTCCATGTACCACTAAGTACAAAAAGATGAGACGGAGTTTGCTTGTGCAGGGGATCGAAATTCCTCATTTTTCATATAAGTTTTCTATTCCCAATGAGAGCATAATCTTAGTTGTAACAACCTAATTTTTAGTAGTGTCGAAACAGTGATTCGAGATCACTAAATCCAACCAGTGAGTTTTAAAATCTAATAAATAAATACATATGAGACATGTGTGATTATAGAAGAATTCTTGAATTAGTGAATTTTGTGATTTAAAAAGAATTTAATAGGTAAATTATGTCTAAAACGAGGTATCGAGACCTCGAATTCATAAGCCGGGCCATAAATATTTTTATAAATATTTATGGACTATCATTGAGTTAGTATAAAAGTTCCGTTAGAAAATTTTAATGTTTGGATAGTCAATTAACTAAAAAGGACTAAATTGAAAATAGTGTAAAATTTGTTAAATTGTGATTAAATAGCTTAACTGACTAATAAGGAGGGATTTAAAAGGCAATTAGGCCCAAATTGTATGAACTGGACGGTTGGGCAAGAAAAATCAGCAAGAAAGTAAGGAGAAGCAAGGGCAAAATTGGAAACTTTACAAATTAAATATATAAAATAAAGACAAAAGTGAAAAATCTAGATATTTCTTCATAATTTATCAGAAAAAATGCCATAGGAAGTCTGAAACAAGCTGGTTTCTCATATTTTCATACCATGTGAGTTCAATTCTTGCTTTTTCTTTAAAATTTTTATGTTTTGTGACTTTTACAACTAGGTCCAACTATTGAATTCTTTAGTTTTTGATTCCATGGGTGATTTTGTAAGTTACCATGAATAAGTTCTGGAATTTTATGATTAATTATTATAGATTTGAAGTTTTAATTTCATTATATTATGATTTTAGTAGAAATGATTTTAGGACCTAATTGTGAAAAAGTTAGGAATTGGGTTTTGCACTTAAATTATGAATATAAAAGGCTGTATAGTAGTCTAAAGTGATTAGATAAAGTGTTATTGGAGGAAAAATTTGTTCAATTAAAGTGTTAATTGAGTAGGGACTAAATTGTAAAAATTGTAAATTTTAGGGTAAAAGTGTAATTTCAAAAATTGAAGGGCATAAATTGCGAAGTGAATTAGTATTGAATTATATGCTAATGAATGGAAAACTTTATATTATAGATCGAGAATTCAAAGATAAACACGAAAAAGAGAAAATATCAAACTAGTCCTTGAATTTTTACAACTCCTACAAATTGGCCCAGGTAAGTTCATACGGCTGAACTTTTATGATTAATTGTTAATGTGGGAATGATATATTGTATCAATTCGTACATTGTTGTTGAATTATGATTATGGTAAAAATGAAAAAAAAAATGAGATTGTTAGTTCAAATTAAGGGATACGCAGGATTGAGTACATACGTTCGGTAATCAGTGATGAATTGACGAACAAGTCCATGATGAATCCATGGAAAATTGTGAAAAGTAGGTATGGTGTTTCAGTGAAGAAAACCATACTAAGTTGTGAAAAGTAGGTATGGTGTTTCAATGAAGAAAACCATACTGAGTTGTGAAAAGTAGGTATGGTATTTCAGTGAAAGAAACTATACTGAGTTATAGCATTGTAAAAGATTCAAGCAAATCGTGGCACCGGAAAAATGATGTACTCAAATCCGTAAGACGATCCTTAATTTGACAAGTATTTAAAAATGCAATTGAAGCTAAATGTTGGAATACAAGTTGACAAGTGATATTGAGTTCAATTGAGTAAATTCATTGTTTGAGATTGTGGTTGGCAGGAAATGTTGAATTTTTATTTGTTTAATATTATTGTTAGTGAAATTTTGGTAAGATTTTATTGTGAGCCTATGAACTTACTAAGCTTTCTGTAAGCTTACTTGTGTGTGTTTATTATTTCTTGTAGATTGACGTATATATATATGTTCGGAGGATCGGATCTAATCAACGATCACATTATCCAGATTTACCCCAGTAGATTTTGTTAAACAACTTTTTGATTTATATGGTATGTATAGGGACTTAGTCATTTTGTGTGTATCCTTATGATATGGCTAAGGAATAGTAAGTAAATATTCGATAATAATTAAATATTGGAATGGCTATATAAGAACGTGTTTTGGTGTTGTGTATGCCAAAATGATAATTAATACAAAGAAATTATAAAAGAGTAAAAAAAATTGCAATGGAACAATTTTTGGACAGCAGCATTGACGTGATTTTGAAAATCACCAAAAATGGTGGAAATTGAATTAGAAGCTGAGTGAGATATGAAATTAAAGCTGAATGAGTCTATTTTCACATGAAAGAAATAGAGTAAGCAAAAGAGATATATATTTTTAGATATTTGAATTTTAGTGAGACAGGGTAAGAATGGTTTTTGAAGTCCCCTGTTCTAACTTTAGAAAATCATTAAAAATTGTATAGAAAGAATTATGAGTTATAATTTATATGTCTAGATTCCTTAGTGAGTATATTTTCAATAGAAATAAGAGGAAGCACCATATGAAGTCTATACAATGAGATAATTGATTTTTAGTGAACAGAGGTTAGAACCATCGGACAGTCAAACAGGGGAGACTTTAATGAATAAACTGTACTAATTGGCTAACCCAAAAATTTTGGAAATTTTATGGTAAGAATATATATGAGTTTAGTTTTAGGGAAAATTTACGGACCTAAATTTCGAGTTTTGTAACTCGATTTATAATTAAATTAGTGACAGTTATGTAGGTGTACAGTTTTATTGTGAATAGTGAAATAAATTATTTTGATTTGTTTAAGTATTCAGAAAATTTTTAATGTTTCCGGTTTGACTCGAATTGTTTTCGTTATATGTTTTAGGGTCTTGAGTGCTCTTTTTAGGGACGTATTGATTGAACGCGAGTGAATTAATTTTAAAAGAAAATTTTTATGCTCTAAACTGGTAAGTTAAGTCAAGTAACGCCTCGTGCCCGACTCCGAAAAAGGTCTCGGGTAAGGGGTGTTACATTAGTGACACAAGCAATTGTGGTTTCTTACTTCCCCTCCACGCCTTGGAGGCTGGGTTTCACTTACCCCTTCAGACAATGATTGAAAGTCGATCATGGCCACATGAAATTTATGATAATATTAAAAGCGACGACTAGGGCCGAATTTATGATAATATTAAAAGCGACGAGAGGAGACTGTGGGATAAAGCCTCATCCATGGATGGTGGCCTCCTCGTCGGTAGAAATGGTTGTTCCCTTTAATTTGTTAATTGCTCCTACTAATGTTAGGATTGTTGCTGATGCACACATTGATCGTAGCTCTGGGAACAATTTGAGTGAGACTGGAAGTACTTCTCGTAAAATCAATGAGGCCATGAACATCGATTCTCTGATAAAAGGAGCATGCAAGAAGCGCAAGACTACCGCTGGGGCTGTAAATGTTACTTCTACAGTGAGGAGGAGGGGAACAGTGGTCGTTTGGAGTAGCATCACAAAATACGAATGGATCCTGCTGCTTTCACAACTACAGTAGTTGATATTACTATTTCTCATTTGGTGAGCCCGAAATCAGTGCTTCCTATCAACTCGTCGATTCCTGTTAATGAGGACTTTCCTCATGTTGTTCCTTACATTCCTCCATCTATGCCTACGAATGAGGAAATGATAGTTGAATGTGATGGAGGTTTGTTTCCATGACATGGTCATCTAAACACGTAGGAGTATCCATACAACCCTACTAATGTGGCTTGGAAATGGAAGGCTTCTCTACCAGAAGCTGTAAGGGAGGATGCACAAATTACAGGGTCATCAGGCAGTACGCGAAGACCTTTAGTGTCTAACCTCACTTCGTCTCTGTAATTCCTACTCTCTGAGGCTAATATGGTTGGGGTGGAACTTGATGAGGCCTGTCAAAGTGAGCTCGCAGAGACTAAGGCAAAATTGGAGAGAGTTTGCGAGCTGTACCTTAGGACGCGAGAGGAGAATGAAGTTATCATTAGGCAAAATGAGAGCCTTTCGAAGCGTTTAGGGTTGCTAAAGTTAAGGTTGATGATTTATTATACGAGGTGGCTATTCAAAGAGAGCGTAAAGAGGCCACTTAAGCGAAACTTGAGAGGATTACCGCGAAGCATGCAGTTCAGTTGGAAAATATCATTAAGGAGCGCCACGCTCAAGTAGCGAGGACGAGGCATAATCAATTTGAGGCCCTAGAGAAATTCAAGGAGGAGACTAGTTAGAACGTGTGAAACTTTATTTCCCAACTAAAGATAAACATATTGTTGCACACTCAAGTCACGAGTGGGCCTTTTAATGCTCACAGAGTTGACTTCGACGCTTTCTACAATGTGGATATAGGTGAGCTAGGTTTTGATGTGCTATTATCTTCGGGTGCTATCTGAGATTCATTCGCGTCAACATGAAATTACTCACAATATTTCTATTTAGATGAGGACCTAGCTAGGAACCACAACATGACCCTTCCTGCTGAAAACAACAATGTTGCCCTTCCTGCTGAGAACGACGACATGGGCCAAGGTGCTGATGGGGAAGAAGAAGGGGATAATATGCCTTAGTTATTTAGTATTTTGTATTTATTTGTCATTTCTTCAATGAAATGAAGTTTTATGTTGGAAGAAATTTGTTTTTAATAGCTATTGCTATTGTGTTCTTTGTGAGATTATCATATTTATCACACAATTTTATCATGAAGTCTTTAAATGAAAGCTCTGAAAATCATCAGTTGCGAGTTTAAAGAAGTTTCTTAAAATCACTAGCTGGGAACATTAATTCGCGAGCTATTTTAAAAGGTGTGGTATTGGACCTGTGAGCCCTAAAATGACAGTTAGAAGTTTTTAGCTCTCGCTAACTGTTTGGGGCTACAATGTTTGACGTGCGAGCCATAAAATGAAAGTTGATAGCTTTTAACTCTCGTTAACTGTTTGGGGCTGCAGTGTTTAACCTGTGAGCCATAAAATGACACTCGCTAACTATTTGGGGTTGCGGTGTTTAACATGCAAGCCTTAAAATTATAGTTGGGAGCTTTTAACTCTCGCTAATTGTTTAGGGTTGCGGTGTTCAACCTGCGAGCCATAAAATGACAGCTAAAAACTTTTAACTCTCAATAACTGTTTGAGGCTGCGGTGTTTAACTTGCGATCCATGAAATGACAGCTAAGAGTTTTTAACTATCACCAATTGTTTAGGGCTGCAGTGTTTAACCTACGAGCCATAAAATGACAGCTCGGAGCTTTTAACTCTCGCTAACTATTTTGGTTTTCGATGATTGCAAGTGACAGCAAGAAAACATCTTTTATTCGACGAGTAAGGAACTATACATAGTATTTTTTGAGGTGTTTGGTGTTCTATGTTTGCGGTACAACTATGCCCTCCACCATTACTAACTTATATGTTCCATAACCAAATTTTTCTACAACATGGTATGGCCCCTCCCAGTTTGGAGCCATTTTTCCTGTTGCGAAGCTGGTAAACTAACTTCAGTATTTCTTAAGACAAGGTCGCCTACTTAGAACTGCTTGTTTTTAACTTTGGTGTTGTTGTAGTGAGCCACCTGCTAAGCGCGTGCTGTATTTCTGACTTAAGTTATTTCCCTAAGCTCATCAATCAGATCAAGGTTCTGCCCCATGTCATCGTGGAAAGCACACCTGTCCCTCGAATTCAATCTTTTCGCAGTGGTTCTCATCAGGGGCGACTTCGATAAGATACCAAGGCTCTTGATTTTGCTAATAATGTAGGTACATGTGGCATTTAAAGGGGTGTAAGGTTCAAACCTGCTTTAGGGGGTGTACTTCCTAGTGTGCTTTGGTTGAGATTCTTGCAGGGTCTTGGGAAGGTTACCTTGAGTTTGTCCTATTTGTGGCCTATCATTTCTCACTCACAGTGATTGATCAAGAGGGCCCTACCTACTATGAGGTCTTTCCCTATTCTTGAACTGTCTATCCTCCTTCTGAAAGGTGTCACGTTATGCATTCTTGATTTCATTTGCTTCCGCGAACTTGTGGGCTCACTCGTATAAGTTAGCCAGACTTTGCGATTTGTTATTGGTAAAGGAGTATTACACGTGGTCATTTTGCACTTTCATTATAAAAGGCATCTATGTCTCACTGGTCCTCCAAATTCTTCGTGTTGAGGGTCGCTGCATGGAATCTCTTCATGTAGTTCTAGAGGGACTCACCTTTTTCTACTTTACCGATATTAACCCTATAGGTGTTTTCATAATTGCTCGATGGGCCCTAAATCTTCTCAAAAACATCTGTCCAGCTATGAGAACCTCCCAATCGAACTCTAGGGGAAAGAAAAATACCAGTCATTGGCGCTTCCTTTATGCATCGTTGAGAAGAACTTGCATTTCACTACATCTGATGCCCCTAGTACGTTCATATAGTCATTGAACTGAATGGACTCGTGGGTCTCTCCTTCCCTCAAACATACCCTTTGGGACCTTAAAGTCACGCGACAAGTTCTCTGTTGCGATTTCAAGGGCCAATGGATTGTTGGAGCAGAACAACCAGTCCATGTCTCAAGATTCAAGGTGCAACGCCTTCACATCTCTTCGTAGCTCATCCATCTCATTCTGTCATTCTTTCGTCTGTACACCAGGGGCCATGTCTTACGTATTTGTGTTGTCTTAAGAATCTGAGTTGTCAAGATGGACCTTTTTTCTCAACTCCTCATTCTACTTAAGTAGCTCCTAGTGGAAAGCCTGTTGCCACTTGAACCGCACTTCCTGAGTGGCCATTTTCTCTCTCATGAGTCTCATTTATTCCTAAAGGGTAAAGAGTTACTGTGGGGGCAGCCCTTGGGTAGGAGAAAGCGGCGAAAGCGGCAATCTCTGGCCAGCAGAAAGATTTAGGTCCGAAGGGTCAGACACTCCCTCATGAACTGCATTACCGAAGTTCTCTGGTCTATCAATGAACCACCCGACCAAAAAGTCTACTTCGTTGAGCTAATCATTAGAGCCTGAGGCTCCGACTTGTCCTGACAAAAGGTTGAAGGGGAGGTTCTCATTTGAGTGAGCCATTTCGATTCAAAAACTAAAGAGAAGAAAATCAAAGTTGTTGAAATCTAATGATTGGAAGTTTGTCCACGTTTACTGCACCAATTGTTGAGTAATTTTGTCTTGTGTCTTATTAATGATGTATTCAGGTATTTTTACATGCTATTACAGCTCACAATATGACCCCACAGTTTTGTCTTGACTCCGTCGTTCCTAATACTGACACTCCGTGCGAGCTTCAGGCCTGTTGGACACGTCTCACTTTGGGTCACCAACGGAGCATGCGGTCCTTTTCGATCCTAATACTGACATTCCATTAGGGCTTCAGGCCTGCTGGACACGTGTTTCACCCTGGGTCACCTACAGAGCATGTGGTCTCCCTTTTGCGAGCTCCTTAAACGCATGTGAACTAAGATCGTGGCCTTCTCTTGCTTTGTGCGAGCTAGATCCGCGAGTAGGGTCCATGAGCTCCCTTTATTGCCCTTTCGCAGTTCGCCTCACACTCAACCACTTGGTGGGACCTATCCAGGTCACAGGTAGGCGACCCGAATCCTATCTAGGACTCGGGATGGTGATGATCTATGTATAACACTATGAAACAACTTTGGACGTCAGAATTTGTGAACCAAAATTCAAATAACTTTGTTCTCTGATCTTCGATACTAATCGTCAAATTGACTTGGATCTAAGGTATGTTCTTCTACTCGTCAATAGGTACTGATTCACCATATCGATTGTCAAATTGTCGTTTGAAGGTCGCTAGTAAAACTCTTTTAAAAAAAGAAATTAACAATTTAATGACGTAAATAAAAACTTTTGAATAATTTAGTGACTAAATTATAATCTTTTTTAGTTAAATGATCAAAACGAAAAGTTACCCGTCATTTAGTGATTAATAGTGTAGTTTTCCTTATATAAATTCATGAAATTATTCAACCATATTTCCTTTGAAAGAAAAGAAAGGCATGAAAATTTTGAGAAACCAAGTTAATAAAAATGTTGGTCTTGGTTTTGGTATAGTGTCGTGAAACGAGGCCCAACTAAGTACAGTGACTAGTCGAACGGAGGGGTCCCATCAATGGGTGCCTTTTAAACATTTATCCAATTTCCTCAATGGAAGAAAAACCAAAGCCCACCCCATGCTTATTAAATTTGACCTATTTCTCCCTTTCATGTCTGGCCAATGTTATGCTTATGTGTCTCCTTCATGACTCAGCGTATTAATTAGGAAAAATTAGACTGGCCCAACTCAACTTCAGTGGATAAATGTATGAGTAATTTTAATGTGTGGGAATAGCAGTTTGAACGAGAAAGTTGTCGAATGTTGGTACCAATGGTTAAAGTTCAAATTTAGGTAATTTTATTTTGTAAAATTTGTAATGATAAAAAAGAACTATAAATACTGAAATTTCAGTTTTTTAGTGACGAATAACACTTTTTAAATATGATATTTTTAGGAACAAACAACAATCTTTTTCTTGAGAAACACATGTTCTTGCTATAACATTTTCAATTAAATTGTCTAAAATTTTTAACGTACGAATACGTATGTACTCTATAAATTAGTAAAAATATTAAGGGCTTACTTAGGAATTTAGCAAAAACTGGGGAGCCAACACTTTTTACCAATTAGCTTACCCACTGTTAAAGAAATGGTAAATCAAACCATAAATATTAAATTGATAAAATCAAAAATTAATTTTAAAAATTATTGATGGAGTCAAAAATAAAAATTTAAATTTTGAAAAATATATGAACTAATAAAATATCTAAGTGTAAAACATAAACTAAATCTGGAAGATGTAACTGATAGCATTCTATTACAGTTGGGGATTAGGTGAGGAAAATAATGGTGGTTGAATAGCCTCCTGTTTGATTGAGACACGTGGGTGGCAATGTCTTTATTTAATTTTATAAATATGCGGTGAAATCTCGACAGAAATCCTCCAAAAATGTAGCCTGGATTACAGGTCATATAATTATGTTGGAGTAAATAAGTAATACGGCCAGGGAGAGCAGTTGCTTCAATTACGCTGTCCTTGTTTGTTGTTTTCCCTTTGGGTTTAACTAAAAGCCTTTATAATAATGGTTATGAAAGAAAGAGAGCCTTTTTTTTTTCCTCCTCCTTTTTACTTCAATCTCAGTGAAGTTAGCGTGTTTTGATCCACAACCTTGGCAGTGCTGATTCGTCAGGCGACATGCGGGGGTGTTTTAGTAATCATCCTTTGCTACTGTATTCCAAGAACTCGCAGAGAAAAGTAAGAAAGTAAGAATTCCCTCCCATTTTGGGGAAATAAAAGGAAAACACCCTGATTCCATTTACTCCTCCACATTTCTTCTTCTTCTTCAACAAATACTAGAATTTATTTATAATTTGCTTCCGCAGCCTATCCTATTTCTCCTTTCTCTTTGCTTCACTCTCTGGGTTTTTCTTTTTCCTTCCATATCTCACTCAAAATTCTATCTCATCAGATCTCTTGTCATAATCAGATCAGGAGGGAAGGATGCTGGAACCGTCCGATGTGTAGCCTTTTGACTTTGTTGTGATCGGGAGGGACTTTAGATGGGGCAATGTTACGGCAAAGTTAGTCAAACGCAAGTAAATGAAACAGCCACGTCACATGCTACCACAACAGTCACAGAGGTGGTTCCAGCCGATCCTGGGGGGCAAACGCCACTGCAATCCAGTAACGGCGCTGTTAATTATGTTCAATCAGTTAAGAACACTCCAGCTAGGTCTTCCAGCCAGAGTCCATGGCCCAGCCCCTACCCCTACGGGGTGACTGCCAGTCCGCTTCCACCGGGTGTATCCCCTTCTCCGGCCAGGGCTTCAAGGGGTTCCACGCCTAGGAGATTCTTCCGGCGCCCGTTCCCGCCGCCTTCGCCGGCCAAACACATAAAAGCGTCGCTGTTGAAGCGTCTTGGCGGGAAGCCAAAGGAAGGAACGATCCCTGAGGATCCTGGAACTGAGCCGGAGCAAGCGTTGGATAAGAGCTTTGGTTATGGCAAGAATTTTGGAGCTAAGTATGAACTTGGAAAAGAAATAGGACGAGGGCATTTTGGTCACACTTGCTCTGCTAGAGGTAAAAAGGGTGACCTTAAGGATCAACCCCTCGCTGTTAAGATCATCTCAAAAGCTAAGGTATTCTCTTCACTCCTTTTCTATGAAATTCTTACCCTGTTCATGCTAATTGCTAAATAATTTTTTTAACTTTTTGAGATATTTAGATTATTTTCTTAATGTTGGAGCTTCTTTCTGGAGGTATTGTCTTAAAATTGGATTTCATTAAAATAGTCTTAAGAGAAGGACCTTTAGTTATTGATCGATGGCATAGCAGTTTATTATGCATTCCAAACACCTCATAGATGTTTGTTTTCCTCGGTTCAAGTAAACTCGGCCGAGTATGTCTTTCTTGAAGAAGGTAAGTTACATAAGCCGGACATAATTCTAGAATAATCATGTTTACGACTTGGGCCCTGCCAACTTCGCTTATCATTGACATTTGGCAGTTACATGAGCTATTCGAGACATACAAGGCTTAAAAGGATACCTCTTGCATTTGTTAGCCATTTCATTTTTATTTTCTCTAGGGGGAAGTGTGATTATGATTGTTATTCTAGAAGACTGGAAGAAGACGAAGGTATACTTGTCTTTTATTTGATAGTTATCTTGGGTTCCTAGCAATAATACAGGGTATTTTGCTACTGAGTTGTTGCATCTAGTCTAAAATGCAAATGTGACCGTAGCCACATCAACCGCAATAAAAATTAGGTGGGAATCCAGATGTTGTTTTGCACTGAGAGATTTTTGGTGTCCACGTGTTGCCGAGTATGACTTCAGTGTCCTGACCTATGAATTTTTCAATTTTTGATGCTGTTTATTTGGGAGACATTGTCTTGGGCTTGTGGCTGTCATGATTTTCAAAGAGGAAATATGTTCACGATAAGACAAGACTAGGTTGTGTGATTTCGCTATTAGCACTTCCTATCTCTGAGACCCTGTCTAGACTATAAACATTCACAAATATTTCCGTTATTGAATTGCTGAATAGGAAAAACTTTACAAAGAATCTAAGAATTATAGTAAAAAATATATAGAAAGAATATTTTGTGATACAATTGTTTCTACCATTTGTGGCCAACTACATACAAAAATATGCTAGTGGCTGTTAATATTTTCCAAATATTCTTTAGGGAGGAATTTGGAGCTTCATTTTGTTGCTATTCAGACCATGCGGCCATCTTAAATTTTAAAATCCTCTAAGTGTTAGAGACGTGTTTTATAGTTGTCATTTCTTTTAATGAATTTCCCCTATGTTTGTGTATCAAGTTTTTGTGGGTGATTGAGCTTGCGGTGCAGCCGTTAACAACCTTGTTTTACCTTGTTTCGTTTCAAAGCAATTTCTTTCTAGATTTCTGACTGAGAATGATTTTAGTTTGTCTTTCCTTTTCTCGTAAGTTAAGCAAAGAGCTGTTATCTTGTCTGCATTATGCTTGTTGTTAATTTTTCCTATCTAAACTATAATTTTTCCCTTTTTGGTTTCCTTTTAAATGCTAAGTTCTCAGTTTTTGTGATTAAAATGTGTTGATTGGTCTTGGGTTTACTTTGTGGTTCCCCTCTCCTTTTATATGAGCTTCCACAAGACTTGGCTCAAATCCCGGGTCTTTTATCTGAGGGGTTACACTCTTATTCCCCAAGGGAAAAAATAGGAAAGAACGAAATGTTGATTCCATCTGCTGCTTTTTAACCACATTTATTTGACAGATGACAACAGCAATATCAATCGAAGACGTTCGAAGGGAGGTCAAAATTTTAAAAGCACTATCAGGACATAAGCATCTAGTCAAATTTTATGATGCATGTGAGGACGCCAATAACGTGTACATAGTTATGGAGTATGTTTTTCCTTGTTTCTGTTAAAATTTTATTTTGGAGAAATGGTTTATCTTCATTAAAGCTATGTCCTCGAGTTATCCTTTCTACTTGCAGATCATTATATTTTTTATCATCTAGTAGATCCAATCCCATTAGTTTTGTAGGTTTTCTTTTGTAACTTTTTGAACCTTTCTGCCTTCTTGATTTAAAAAACAAAAAAAAACAACAATCCTGATTTTCTCTTTGGAAATTCAGGTATTGTTTCAACTGAATCATCATATAATTTTGGTATTGCATTTCTAAACTGTTGGGTCTGACAGTTGTTGTATTCTGTTGCTTATCAGATTGTGTGAAGGTGGAGAGCTATTAGACAGAATTTTGGCAAGGTAACTTGTTCTTTTATAATGTCGATGTTTTCAGGGTTACCTATTCAGTGTTTGAATATTGTTATCTTTATAGAAACCAGGTTAGACAGATGTCATCCTTTGTTATACCCTTGCATTTGTGATGTTTATGGCTGTGATTGGGTTTTATCCCCTGTTTTTATTCAGTACCCTTTTTGCCCTTGGATTAGGCAGGACCTTAGAGAAGATTAAACATCACTAATGTGATTGGTTTGTTATATCACAAAACTTAGATGCGATTTCTTCATTCCAGGGGAGGAAGGTACACTGAGGAAGACGCAAAAGCAATACTTGTACAAATTTTAAGTGTGGTGTCATTTTGTCATCTTCAGGGTGTTGTGCATCGTGACTTAAAACCAGAGGTTTTTTACTTTTTACTTGTGTATTTGAACTGAAAAAGCATATGTTGTGGCTTATTAACATATCTCTGTGCTTGGGATACAGAACTTCCTTTTTACTTCCGGTGGTGAAAATGCTGACATGAAACTAATTGATTTTGGTCTTTCTGACTTTATTAGACCAGGTAATGACTGATTATCACTCATTAACTTTGGTTGCGCATAAACATGCCTCCCTTCATAGCTTATGTAAAGCCATCAAATGAAGGATTGTAGTGAATGATGATAATCCACCACCTATTTTTTTATTGGTTCCTTCTATACAAGTAATTTTCTTATATTCTTATAGGAGAATTCAGCGTAATCATGTAAATTTGCAGAAATGTTCTGGCTCCCCTCTTTTCTTTGAATTGGAGAGGAAATTGAGTTTATGGTTACCATAAACTCTTATGGAAGAAAATTTTATGGGTTACTAACAGTGGTTAAATATGTTTCCGCATGTTTGAATGGGTTTTCTAATAAAGAAATAATGTAGCATGAAAAGGATAAATTTATATCGGATGTCAGTCAATATCCATTTTGTACTTTTAACTAGTGGTGATTATATCAGTAAACTGGACGAGAAGACATGGCTAACAGTCTTCTATATTTTTTTCAACCTTTTATGCATTTATTTTTGTTACAGATGAAAGACTCAATGATATTGTTGGAAGTGCGTATTATGTTGCTCCTGAAGTTTTGCACAGATCTTATAGTATGGAAGCAGATATATGGAGCATCGGAGTGATCACCTATATTTTGTTATGTGGAAGCCGACCATTTTGGGCACGTACAGAATCTGGAATTTTTCGTTCTGTGCTAAGATCAGATCCCAGCTTTGATGATATGCCCTGGCCATCTGTCTCTCCAGAGGCCAAAGATTTTGTTAAGAGACTCTTAAACAAGGATTACCGAAAAAGAATGACTTCTGTTCAAGCTCTAGGTAAGTTGGGACATTTTACTAAATCGGTCAAGATTTGAATTTTACCCCATTGTAAAATGATTTATTACATTTGTCTGACAAACCAGTAACTCCTGTCAGTAAGATTAATGCACATATCAGATGAACTATAATACGGTTTTATGTCATTTCAGCGCACCCTTGGTTGCGGGATGACAGTCGTCCAATCCCTCTTGATATATTGATATATAGGTTACTCAAGTCATACCTTCATGCTTCACCATTCAAACGTGCTGCCCTAAAGGTATGTATCAACTTTGTGAACCTTTCCCACCTCCTGCTTATCATGTCCTTAATTGTATTTCTTGCTCTTAAGTTGCCAAAATGTTTTGCACCAATTGCAAAATTCCTAACGGAGAGCTAAGATTGTTACAAAAAATAGCCCATTCCTTCTCCTGTTTTTGGGTACAATCAAAGATTACCTTGCATTCAAAGGGGAAGGATAAGGGATTTTACACACAGAGATCAAACCTGGACTCATGTCATTAGAACTTGGAACCCACATAAGTTATTGCGACAGGACCAGTAGCTTGGTGGCACAATAAAAGAAAAAGAAAGGTCCATTCAAATTTATTTTTTGATTTTCTACTATTTAAATATGTTAAAACTGTCAAACATCCTTTGCTACTGTAAATATTTTTTTGTGAAAACTAGTGGCATGCTTATGGAAGTTCTAGATTTTAATCGATACTTTCAGGTGTGCATTTTAGCTTATTTAAGATTCATGTTATATCATAGTGGTATCATTTTCAACTGAAATAAGGTTTTTTTTTCATTTTGCCTTTTTATGTTAAAGTTAAAACTTCTCTTGCATTTCATTTTCTATGTGAGTCTTTCAATACTTTTGCTTCATGTGTGACTCTGCAAAAGTGAGAGAACTGTTCTTTATAGCAATTAACTATGGCATCCATTTAAACAATGCTTAGTTTTGACTGGCTAGAGCATGTAGAAATCTGTGTGCGTGAGTCCAGATGCTTGAAGATGTTTTTTTATTCTTTATCACCCTCTAACCCATGTTATCGTTATTGCTATAACTGTAGGCTCTTTCAAAAGCATTGACTGAAGATGAGCTGGTTTATCTCAGGGCACAATTTAGGCTGTTGGAACCAAACAGAGATGGGAGTTTGTCTCTAGAAAATTTTAAAATGGTTATTGACTACCTTTTTAATCCTATTTATTCAAGTGTAAAGACAAATATTTAATGATGATTTATATTCTGTTCATTGTCACGACATTTTGACATAATTAGCCAGTAAGGGTATCTCAATAATCTCTTTTTTTCTCCTTTCTGGTTTTGAGGGGCCTTATCTTTGAGTTCTTTCTTCTTTAAAAGAGAAAAGATAATAATTTTATTACACACTTATATTAGCGGGTCTATCAATTTGCAGGCACTTGCTCAAAATGCCACTGAAGCGATGGGTGAATCAAGGGTACCTGATATTCTTAATGCTGTATGGTTCTTACTAAAAGTTAAACTTAGTAGCAAATTTTGTTGGTTTTCCTCCTAATTTAGTCTTGGTTGGACAATCTGGCTTGATGAGTCTGCATGCCAATAAGAAAATGATTTTCTTTTAAATTTGATTTATTTTTGTCAGCATTCTTGATTATTACATCCTTCTATCACCTAATTCTGCCATTGTAAGGTGTTTTTTTTTTGTTTGTTTGTTTTTTGGTAATTACCATAACACTTCTCCCCCTCTGGATTTCATGTCATGTGATTTCCGCTCCTCACTGTCAGCAACTTTGTGTGGCTCAGATGGGATTGCTTGCATACAGGAAGATGTACTTTGAAGAGTTTTGTGCCGCTGCAGTTAGCACACATCAATTGGAAGCAGTTGAAGGCTGGGAGCAGATAGCCTCCGCTGCTTTTGAGCATTTCGAACAGGAGGGCAATCGAGTAATTTCAATTGAGGAATTGGCACGGGTATGTTCAATCCTTCGTCTCTTCCAGACATCACACAACCTCATGTTCTGCTAATATAGGTATAGATTTTATAATGTTGTGATGCCGTTTGATTTGATTACAGGAGCTGAATGTAGGCCCGTCTGCTTACTCATTCCTCAAAGACTGGATCAGAATCTCTGATGGAAAGCTTAATTTACTTGGATATAAAAAAATTTTACATGGCGTGACGTTTCGTAGCTCGAATACAAGACATCATTAGTTTTTAGCCATTGATTATTATACAGTGTCTTGCCATTCATGACATTTTGATTTGACTTTTTTCAGACAATTTTTAGCCGTTCATATTATATAGTCCTTAAAAATTTATAACATTTTGAATGACTTGTGGGGTTTTCTTTGTTTTTTTTTAATCTTTCTTTTAGGGTAGGTTACAGGGAAAAAAAAAGTGCATAAGTGAATGTGTTTAAGTGAGTTTGTTGAGAATGAGAGGACACAATTTAGAGTGATGTTCACTGTTGCTTATGGTTCATGTATTTGTATTGTACGTGGGTTTGAGTTTGAAAAAGTTGGTAAATAAAATCATTGTCTTTTTTAAAAATTCTGTACTTAATTAATTCCACGTTATATCAGCTTGATGTCCATACCATACCTCCTGGTTTTGTGCTTGAATTTCTAAATTGAGTGTCTAATTTATGGTGAAGATGTAGGCAAGGATAAAGGCAGTGATTACAAAGTAAAAACCCATGTTTTAAGGCCTTTTTTTTTTTTAAATAATCCATATATTTTTATTAAATGATAATTATTATTTTGATTTTTTCTGTTTTCTTCTCTTTTCATACTTTTGTATAGGTTTTAAATAAAAGACTGAACTAGTGTTTAATGGGTTTATAAAGGCATAATAAATTTTTGGTCTTTCAACTTAAAAAAATGTAATTTTAGCCTTCCATTTATTTATTTTTACCTTTTAGCCTTTAAACCTTTTATTTATTTTTTCACATTTTAGCCTTTAAACTTGCTTTTCTTTTTGTCAAATCATCTTAAAATAGATGGATGGCATATTAACATTTGAATAAATTTTAAAATTTTAAAAGTTATAAAAATATTTTAATATTTTAAATTTAAAAATAATTAAATGTTGACATATCATCCACATGGCAATCCATGTGTATGCATGTCAGTTAACGTTTGTTAACTTTTCTATTTATTTTGGGGTGATTTTACAAAAATGCAAGTTTAAGAGCTAAAAAAGGTAAAAAAAAAAAATTGATGGCTAAAATGACTTTTTTTGTAAGGTTGGAGGGCCAAAAAAGTTATTATGCCATTTATAATTTTTTTTACCACCACCAATAATAATTCTTGAGTAAACTTTAAAAAATTAACTTTTAACATAAAATATTTTCTCTCCAAATTTGTGTATGATTATGGTTTTTTTAAAAAAAACTGTCATATAAATAGACTTGGACGGTTTAAAGATTGTAATATTACTTAAATTTCCTCGAAGATATTACTTATTTCGAAAGCAGTAAGGTTTTAGTTAGGTAAACTATCTGGTCATCACTCATCCGATCGTTAAGTAGATGTCTTCGTCGATATTAAATCCTCACACCAAATGCACGACAGCTGAGGCTGGCTGATTAGCCTACTCTGCATATTTATATTTATGTTTGTTTATATGTCATATAGATTATAATATTTTGCAACTAAAGCAGCTGGCCTATCAAGCATAAAATTGGTTTCACTTCTCTATAATTGAATTCAATATTTTAAAACATACCCTCATGTCATGTTATGTCTCCCAGCAATTAATTTATCAAACTGATATGTCGCCATAATTTTTCTATTTCTTTTTGGCTTTTATGATGCATCGTGCATGAGTCATACGAGCAAACATGCTTTCATGCATAGCATGTTTGACTGACTATAAAAAAAAACTTAAAAACTACAATTGGGCAGAAAAAATAATAATGTAAAATAAAACACGTACCATTTTACGTGCTTCAACTCACGATTATCGGTAAGTGCCACTCAATCTGAAAATAAGGGAAACGACATGTTGATGGAAAGTTTAGATGGTGGCTGAGTTCGTCAATTAATCTTGTTTACGACACGGGGAAAAGTCGATAATATAGGTGATTGGAGTATAGAGAAAAAAAAGTTCTCCCGTAAAGAAGGAGATGTGAGAAAAGTAGAGAAAAAGAGAGTAGGCCCTTGGAGAGGATCCTTAGAAGTGTATATAAAGGAACTTTGGTGGGACTCACTTAATGATGCCTATTATGTGTAGGGCGGTTGTAGGGTAATATTGATGTTGTAGGGTGTATCTCACATCTATCGAACTCTTTGCAGGCACTTAAAAAGACGATCGATGAGCAACTGAAGAAGGGCCAAAACAGGACCGACGTCACGACGAGAACTGTCGGGATGACGCGATGAAACTCCAAGATGAACGTGGCATGGACGTCACGACGTCACAACATTTTCCCAACTTATGCAGCCATATTTTGATAGTTCAACAGGACTTCTTTTTCCCAATTAAACTCTGATTACTCTAGGATATTTTAGTCATATTAGGGCTTTAATATTAGCCTATTTAAAGGGTATTTGTAACCTTATTTTAGTGAGTTAAAAGAATATCTCTTATGTGAGATTTGATGAAGAGTTTTTGGGAGAGTTTTTGAGAGCTTTGTATTTGGGTTTTGGTTTTTGCTCTTTTAGGTTTATTTTCTCAATCTTGTACTCTTCGTTGGTTTGTCGAATTAGTGAAGTTTTCTTTGCTCGTGATTTTTTATCCTCTTCATTGAAGGAACTTTTCTACGTAAATATTTGTGTACCAAATTTTCTTTTCTCTTTTCGTTCTTGTTCGTTGCTTATACGGGTCAATCCCTAACAAATTGGTCTTAAAGCAAGGTTATGTTTTCGCAATCGACTCGTTTAGGGATGGCGACAACGATTTTTAATATCGAGAAGTTCGATGGAATCATAGATTTTAGATTGTAACAGTTTTGGACAAAGTAGAGTGTTTAAAGTAAGGTTGATCGCAAAGGGTGACAATCAAGTGGAGGGAGTTGATTTCCTCGATGTTTTTCTCTCCTATAGTGAAGCACACGTCTGTTCGTGTATCATTGGCCCTAGTTGCATTATACAACCTTGATTTGAAGATTAGAAGTCTTTCGGTTTCCAAGTTCGAGAGTTTGGGCTTGGTTAACATTCTACAAAGATTGAGTTCGGCCCGTGACGGGGCCTGGAGAAAAAGGTATGGTAAATATGAGTTAAGGTGAAGATTTGTGGGGTGTGCCTCACGTTTATCAGACAGTTTGCAGGCACTTACCAAAGTCAGTTGGCGACTTCATGACAAGAATGTAACACCCTCAACTCGACCCGAGCTGCCAGATCTAAATCTTGGGTATTACTACACAAAAACACTTAGCCAAACTCTCTCAACCATATCAGATAGCATCATATATAAGACATACTCTTTTTAATTACATTCAAGACTAAATTTCAAGAAACAAATATGGTGTTTAAACATAAACTAATATAGTTTGATTATCATCTATGCACCAACCAACTTTCTGAACTATCTATCGGGCGGATACCAATATAGTTTGATTCACATACGCACCAATTGTTATATTCATAATATTCCAATTCTCTCTCACCTGTTTAACTAAAGATTCTTTGAAATAATAATTAAGTATCTCATTTACATAAATATTTTCTAGCAGAACTTATCTTCAGAATTTGTTTCGTGACCATATCCTATTACTTACACTTATCTCAATATAGTTGTTTCTAACATTAACGATAGATGGATAAATACACATTTGGCGAATACTTATACAGATCTGAGTACCATCAAATTATTAAACCAATCATATCTTGAATTAATATCATACAACTCATATCGATGAGTACTTCATAAATCAATCTGGTAACATCCACAACAATACTTCCAAATCTCAAGTGTACGTGAAAATCAATATTCAGATTTCATAAGATTTCAAACGAAGTCATTATTCAATTTAAATTTGGAATATTCCAAACAAATTTGATTAAATCATACCATAACAAGTTCACATTGATGATATCTTAAGTCATACATAGTATGAATAAGTCCAATTCCAATATTGTCATATCATCACGGCGAATACTGTAACCGTCCATTTTTAGTGGTGTCAAAAATAGTGGTTTCCAGACCACGACTTCGACAAGTGAGTTATTCTTTTAATATTTATTTAATTTTTATAGGATTATACTAAGGTCGTATTAAATATTCATTAAGAAATTTTGAAGTTTAAATGGTTAATTAGTTAAAAAAGATAAAATCGTAAAAGGTGCAAAAGTTGGGTTCTATTAGTTAAATAAACCAAATAGCTTTGAAAAGGTAAATCTATGGACTTACCATAATTAAGTTAGTGGATGATTTTGGATTGGTTTTGGTGTAAATTAATAGTTTTTAAAAGGTTATATTAGTAATTAAATTAATAGAAATATTAAAACAAAAGATAGAAAAACAAAATAGGTTTTCTTGTTTCAAACCGAAACACCATAGAAAAAGAGGAGGTAGGTTCGGCCAAACTAATTTCCTGTGTTTTTATGTTTTTAAGCTCGTTTTATGTTTTTTTATGTTTTTAAGCTCGTTTTAGCTTAGTCTAGCTAACTCAAGGGTTAATTTGTAGAACTGTTAAAGGTTGAGGGACTTACTATGGATGAATTTGAATGTGTTTTGAGTTTAATTGATATATTATCAAACTTGGTTGTTAAATAAACTTATTTTGTTAAGTGATTAATTAGTTAAAATAGCAAGATTCCATGTATATTGTATGAAAAGAGGAAAAATGAGGGTTGATATAGGTATAAGGAAAATCAGCTAATATGGGTTTCCATTAAAAATGGTTGAATTTCAAGTTTCGAGATTAATGACTAAATTGTAAAAAGATTAAAACATTAGGGTAATTTTATAATTTTACAATACGATGGGTTATAAGCTAGAATTTATGATATTAAGTTGTTGGCATGATTTAATTGAATGCAATTTTTTTTAGATCAATAAAAAAATCAACCAGATTTGAATCGTGGAAAGGGTAAAGTCTCAGATTAACTTTCGACTTAGCTGTAACAACCGTGGTGATTGAGGTAAGTTCGTATAGAGATTAAAATTTTTCATTTGATGTTTTGAATTGAGTTTACTTACTATAATATATGAGTTTTACCTTAACTAGATGAATATGATAATATGATGGAATGTTGATGGTTAATCAACCCTATTTGAACCATAAGAATTTTTAGGATACAAATGACATGTCATTAGGGATTTCATGTTTTGGGTGCTGGTCTTGAATGTCCTACCGATGGCTGATGTCCTGCATTTGTTACGGGTTCTCTACAGCTCATGTGAGTAACATCATGTAGCTAACATTCCGACCCACAACTCAAGTGAGCAGGCCCATTTCACAGCTTGTTGAGCACTATTGAAAAGGAAATGTTATAGTTATATGAAAAGGCACACTATGTGTGAGCATTTCCGCGTATCCAATGTAATTCTAAACGGTTCAACGAGTAAGCAAATGTTAATGGATTGACATGTACACTAATTGATAGTTGTTTATAAACTTATAGAAATGTGAAGTTGATGAATTCAAATGAATTGAAATGGGACTAATTAAGTATATGATGAATGATATGTACATGAAAATTCACCGTGATATGGTTGACTTATATGTATTATGTATGAACTTGATAACTTGTGAGTTTGGTGGTGTATATAGGATTTTCTTAAGCTTTTGAGCATGGTAATGATGTTACGCATAATTTATAAATTGAGTTTAAAAAGGGTAAGTTTATGTTTGAGTTAATACAAACTTACTAAGCACTAGTTGCTTACATAGTTATTTTCCTCCGTTTCGCAGATTGTCGGAAGCTTGATCGATTGGAAGCTTGTCAGAGTTCTATAACACTATCCAACAATCACTTTGGTAGTTTTTAAATTATTTTGGCTACGGTTATAAATGACATGTATATGACTTTTTATAATGGAAGTTTCTTAGTATGCTAATGATCAAATTGGTATGAGTATGTCTTTTGCTGATACATTTTATTTGTGTGGACTTATGATGTTTTGGCAAGTTTATGCCTTTTGGTTAATTTTAAGTACTTTGTAATATATGGTGTGATTGGTATGTTTATTATGAAAGGTGAATGGTTTTTCAATTAATGTCATTAGGTAGCTAAATTGACTATGTTTTGTGCTTGAGATGTGGCATTATAGCTTTGTTTTGAATGAAGTTGTTTTGTTATAAATGAGGTGCCTTTGAATGGAATATTGTTTAGGAGAAATAGGTTGATTGAATTGGGATGTTTATATGTGTTTGAACTGTGTTTAGGTCTATTGAATATATGCACCAATGGAGTAGACTGTTGGGCAAGTTTTGAACTTAAAATAGCTTGTTTTAGGGACAAATTATGCAGCACACGGCCTGGCTACATAGCCATGTGTCACTTATTATTTCAGGTGTGAGTATCACACGGCCCAAGACACGACCATGTGTAACAAGTTAGAGAGTTACACGGTCTGGCATACAGCCTATGACACGGCCATATGACCCAAGTAAGTGAGTTACAAGGTTTAAGACACGGGCTAGGACACGACTGTATGTCCCATTGTTCAAATACCACACGGTCTGGCTATGTTACACGGTCGTGTGATCATTGTTTCAAAAATTTGAACCTTTTCCCAAAATTTTTTGCATTATTTTAAATTAGTCCCAGATTGATCCCGAATTGTTCTTAGGGCCATGAAGGCTCGATTTAAAGTCAAATGTGTATGTTTGCTATGTTTGTAATGAGTTTTAAGTAATTAATATTAAACGACAATATTGATATAGTTTGGAGTTAATTGTTCTGATTGGTACAGTAATGTTTCATAATTCTAATCCAGCGATAGAGATGGGTTAGGGGTGTTACAAATACCTTCTCTATCACACAGATACATAGTTCTTTTCAATAGCATTCTTAGAACTTATTCATTTATTTCACCAATCTTACTTGGCCTATAATCCTGAGTGCATCAATACTTTATCTAGCCATACTACATATAAAACTGGCAGACTTTATTCATAATTTGTCACAAAAACGAATACACAAATCTTACCATACATATATGACAGATCATGCCACAAGGGCCAAACAAAAATAAATGCTTTATGTAGAATACGCCACAGATGTGTCATACAGAATCTCGTGTTTACTGTTCCAGTGGAATTCCACATAAATTCACATATCGTGATCTGCCACTTCAATTTATACATCTTCAATGGCTACACTATGAACATATATACAGTCATATCATATCATGCCATGGGCCTTAACCATATAATCTTACACACATTCATATATCATGTTTTGCCATTTCAGTTTCATTTTACTGAAGGCTACATCATGAATGGTTCCTAATCATACCAAGCTGCCACGGACCTCTATTCCATGGTCTTACACTCGTTTTCAAACAGTGACATGTCAATCTGGTTAGCACTAAAACAACCTTACCAAAGGCTTCACAATAAAACTTCAGTTCAGCATTCACTTACCCAAATGATCAACTCTTTACTAGCTCAACCATCTCGTATACCAGACCTTACCTGTTTGTTATCAAACAATATTTATAACAGCTCGTTTTCAATGAAATCAGAATAGTGGTTTCGGGACCACAAATTCGAGTCTGGAAGGAAAATTATTTTAATATTATTGCTTAGTCTGCATTATGATAGGAATGTCGTATTAAAATTTTGATAAGAAAATTTTACCGATTACATGTTTAATGAGATGTAAAGGACCAAATTGCATAAAATGCAAAAGTTGCATTCTAGTAGCTATAAGTGTAAAATAACTATGGAATTCAAAATTTGAGGTCCTTATATGACAAATAGACCATTAAGAGGAGTTAGTAGATAAGTATGATGATTTATCTATTGAAAATTAAATAAAGAAAATGACTAAATTGGAAAGTGAAATAATAAAAGATGATAAATGATTAAATAAAGAAAATATCATCATGTTTATCATCTTTCCTAAATAAAAAGCCATGAAAACCCTAGTTTAGATGAGCTTGATGGTAGCAAGCTTATTTGGCTCAATTATGTGAATATTCAAGTCCTGCTTTTAATAATTTTCATATTTACGAGATAATAGCTTAATTTAGCTATCTTAGGGATTAATTTGTAAATTTATCAAAGTGTTAGGGTTTTTCCATGGATGAATATGTATGAGTTATGAAGTTTTATGGTAGAAAATGAAAGGTTGTTGATAGATAAACAACTTTTGTTAATGAAATTTTGATGAAAACATGATTTTGAGACTAAATTGAAAAGAAGCAAAATTTATGGATTTTGAGACTAAATTGAAAAGAAGCAAAATTTATGGAAAAATTCTAAATTTTGTGAAATACATGTGCTGTAAATGCTATATGTAAAAATCGGCTAGGCTTGGAATAAGGATTAAATTGCATGAATTTCATTTTCCAAGCCTAGGGACGAAATCAGAATTAATTAAAAGTATAGGGGCAAAATGGTAATTTTGCCTAAGATGTGAATTGGATTGAATTGAATATGAATTATGTTAAATTGATGTTAAATTCATTCATATAGATCCGAATAGATCAAATACGGAATTGGATTGAGGAAAAGAAAGTGCCGGATTAGTAGGTTTTGCATACACGAACATTGTCGAGGTAAGTTCATGTAACTAAATGGTATATTTATATGTTTGAATTGAATGTTGTGTATGTAAATTCTATAATTGTCTTACATATGAAATGGATCACATATCCGACAATGCTCGATAAATGTTAAGTTCTGTTTGAATAGATGAAATTTCGATGGTTATAGGGTTCCCGAATTGGTTGTGGTCCTACATATGTTGCGAACACACCACAGCTCTAAAGAGCATCCTGTTAATTGCCCTCTCGAGCTTTCCGTTATATGGTTCGTGCGAGCTTCCCGTTAATAGCTCTTCGGAGCATCCCGATCGGTTGTGATCCTGTATGTGTTGTGGACACACCGCAGCTCTTATGAGCGTTCCGTTATATGGCTCTTCGTGAGCTTCTTGATTAATGGCTCTTCGGAGCTTCTCGATATGGCTCGCTTGAACTTTCCGATATATGGTTATCCGGAGCTTCTTGATTAATGGCTTTTCAGAGCTACTCATTATTGGCTCACATGAGCTTTCCGAATATGGCTCTTATGAGCTTCCCGTTATACAGCCCAGATAAGCTTCCCATTACACAGCTCACATAAGCTTCATGTTATATGGCTCGAGAAAGGGCTTCCCGATTATGTGCTCTAATGAGCACCCCCGAATATGAATTGACGGATTTCAGATTCGTACACTTCATATGTACTACCTTTGTATCCATCGATGTTTTAAATGATTTAACGGGTAAATTTTTTATATGAAATGATATGAATTCAAGATGAATTTTCATGAGAAATTCTTGAAATACAAAGATATGATATGTACATGTTCATGAATACTTGAAGTGATAAATACATGTATGTGGAAATTGAATATTGATGAGCTCATAAATGTTTCTTGATATTTATGTGAATTACATGACTAGCATGCTTGAAGAGGATATGTGTTTAGGAAAATGGCCAAATTGGCTTGAGCATGTTTATTTGCTTACCTTAAATGTGAATTAAATGGTAAGTTAATTTCCTATTATATGAACTTACTAAGCATTAAATGCTTACTTTGTTTATTTCTTCTATTTTATAGTAGCTCGGAAGCTCGTTAAGGTTGAAAGTTGGTCGGAGACACATCACTCTATCCATCGGTTCATTCCGGTATAAATAGTTAATTAATTTTGGTTATAATGAAATGTATAGGTTTAAATAGCCAATGTTGGCATTTAAATGTTTTGGTTGTAATTAGCCATTTGAAATGGCTTGTGATGAATGTGTTTTGATGTATATATATGAGATAATGTCATGTTTGATATGAGTGTTTAGTATGATTAATTGATAGTAAACTTCATAAGTATGTCTATATGCATTTTTTGTCAAATAGGTAAGTTTGGATATATGGATTTATGAAGTGATATGTCATGCATAAGACTTGATTTTGGTTTGCTTTAAATGTCTTAGATTGGCTTATAAATATGTTAATGTGTTTATGTAGGTGGAAGGCAAATTTGGGTGAGAAATATGGCTTGGAAATAACCATATTTCGTCCACACGGGCGTGTGTCTCAGCCGTGTGTGACACATGGCCTATCACACGGGCGTGTGTTTTGGCCGTGTGTCTCATGCATTTTAAAATTTTCAAAATAGAATGCTCAAAATTGATCACACGGCCTGGCACACGGGCGTGTGGCTTGGCCGTGTGACCTCTGCATCTATTTAGTGTAAATTTTCATGTTCACATGGCTTAATACACGGGCGTGTGTCTTGGTCGTGTGACCCAAATCAGAGAGTTACACGGGTATGAAAATGAGCTGGGACACGGCCGTGTGCCTTACTTTGAATGCCCACACGGCCTGGCCACACGGGCGTGTGTCCCCTGCACCTAGGAAAATTTTTGAAATTTTGCGAAAGATTCTCTAAGTACCTGGTTTAGTCCCGACTTGTTTCTAATGTATGTTTTGGGCCTCGAGGGCTCATATAAGAGACTTTATAAATAATATCTGACGTGAATGTTAAATAATATGAAATGTTTGTATTTAATTTGTTTATTTCGGTAATGCTCTGTAACCCTGTTCCGACGACGGATATGGGTTAGAGGTGTTACATCATTTATTTAATTGAACTTTATACATTTTATTATAACACATCTTTCATCTTTACTAGTTTTTGTAAACTTTATTATCACTCTATTTTTGTATGTTTCTAAATATTTTTCTTATTTGAATAGTTCATATAAAAGAGTCAAGTTGAAGACATACCTAAACTGTATTTCAAAACTCCCTACTTGAACATCTAACACGATTCAATGGCCACAATTGCTTACAGAACATAATTTGCCATTACAACTCATTCTCATACTATTTATAATCATCTCAAATGCTGACAACCTTCATGCAAAAAATCTTATACTTATAGTCTTACTGTTCACATACTTCTTATAGGCTTAGCCAAAATCTAACATGCAAAACTGTCATACTTACCCAAAGATGGGATAACAACTGATTAGCTCTAGATTCTTAGCATTCAACTTAGAAAAAAGGAATTATCATTGGTTTATGAAAAAGAATCAAAGAACAACATTTTCAGAGAGAAGAATAATAACATCTTTTTAGAACCATTTCACATATATGCATACAACTATTCAGTGGAACTTAACAAGTGTCACCTGTGTTAGAATTTACCTTCTTAATGGTCTACAGTTACCGAGAAACATAAATGAGTACCATGCATTCACAATTATCAGACTAGGCTATTCAGTTGATTTCTAACTAGATTACTTATAATATAACTAGCATAATACTCCAGACAAATAAGGCATACTATACCTTTAGCGAAAACTCACACCATACATACCCTTTTATCACTTACCACAGGCTTCTTCTTAATACATAAAAATATCATGAAATAAAATCCTTACTTAATACGTGGCGGTTACTATACGCTTACACGTATATGCCACAACAAACAATTAGGCAAATTACGCTTCGCTAGCCAGTACTATACACCAAAATCTTAAACCCGCCACACCTGGGGTGTTACAAAGAAGCTTACTGGCGTTGCGATGATGGACGACATCGTGATGATGCGAATGAGGACGTTGCAACATGGTAACATGTTTCCCACAAACACCAAGTTTCTTCTCCTAGTTAAACTCTGCTATCTTCTTTCAGTCAAACTTTGATTACTTCAGGGATATTTTAGTCATTTTAACCCTTTAAACTTAGCCTATTTAAAGGGGCCTTATATCACTGTTTCGATAAGGCAATTAAATATGTAGTACTACATGGCTTTTCTTTTGAGGGAAACAAAATATAGTTGCAGATGTGTTTTGGTGAAAGTTTTCATGGTAACTATGGAGAGATTTTTGTACCCTTTTTTGAGAGAACTCTATGAAAGTTAGGGCTTTGTTTTCAGTGTTTGGGTTTGTACGTTTAGTACATTTAGTTTTATTTTCTCCATATTGTACTCTTGTTTGTTTACTAATCTAGTGAAAAGATGAGGCCTTATTTGCTCGTGGTTTTTATCCTCTTCGGAGGAGTTTTCCACATAAAATTTGTGTTTGATTTTCTCTACCTTTTCAATTTTGTTGTTTATACGGGTCGATCCCCAACAGGTTCAATGCAGCCAAAAGTTCTTCTCTAACCCTCTAAAAGATCATATTTATAAAGTTTGTTTGACCTAAGTTAGGGCTACAATTTGCTTGGACTTCAATCCTTGAAAAAGACAAAAATAGCCTTGAATCCGAAGTCAAAATAGCAAGAAAATCCATGTCACACAAGCGTTGGCATTGTGGCTCGGGCTTCTAGTGCTGGGGCTCCATGGTTTTGAGTCGCAGCCCACTCATCCTTCTTATGTTCTTCACATTTTGCTCATTTTTGCCCATTCATTTCAATTCCATTGGTTCTCAAACCAACATCCCAAGCTCATATGCACCTAAATAAAGTCATGAAACACCAAATTAATTAATAATTACTAAATCATATAGAATTAAAATAAAAATGCTAATGTATGCAAATGTGACACTAAACATGCAAATGAAGCTAAAACATGATATTTCACTTGAAGAGCAATGAAAAGTAAAGCAATAAGACCAAAATATATAAATTATGAACACTTATCAAGTCTTCAATAATGCAAGATATATACAGCAGGACCTTGTTGTGCGATGTTTTGTGTGGGCTAGACATTATAAATCAACAGAAATGAAGGATTCAAGAATTTTAGAAAGAAAAGAGATGAGACGAAGCTAACATCTACCAAGAGAGGGGGTGGGCTAAATTAAATACGGATGGTGCTGCAGGGAAAATGCGCAAGCAGCTTGGGGTGGCCTTTTACGAGATGCTAATGGTAATTGGTTGGTTTTACTAGATGTGTTGGTGTTTCTTCTATCTTGAAAGCTGAATTGTGAGGTATTATTCACGGCTTAAATGTGGCTTGGTCTTCTGGACTAAGAAAGGTCAAGGTTGATTATGATGATGTTGAACCCATTTTCGTAGTGACCAATAGTTTGGCTTTAGTGTGTCAAATTTATCAACTTTGTAAATAAGCATGGCAAGTGACTTTCAAGCATGTTTTTAGAGAAGCAAATATTGTGACTGATTTTATGGCGAAGGTTGAAACAAGATCCTTACAAGGGCTAATGGTTTTCAAAGATATCCTCCTCGAGGGATTGAAGCTTTATTATTGAAGGACTATAATTTGGTATATTTTCTCTTTAACCCAAAGAAAAACATCTATACTGGGTCAAGCACATACACTTGAGTACCTCATCAACTTGACTCCAAACCCCAATAATACACTTTAACCATTGTGACAGATTTGTATTTCGGATCCCCCCATACATAAAATCAATAGCAAAGATTAAACCGGCAATTAAAATATGTTAAAATACATTATTTTCAGCAGTTAAAATTTTAATTTAATCATTCATTTATTTTTAGATTTCTTTTAAAATTGATTTTTTTTAAAATACTATAAAATTATTGAAAATATAAACGCCCTTGTAATAAAATTTATTATTTTTGAATCTTTTTTCAACTAAGTTGGTGTTTATTTTACTACCAATAAGCAGTGTATATATATGCTGTGAATTTATGGTAAGGCACATGTTCTTCCCCCCATTACCCGCACTGATTCAGTTGCGTGAGGCTTGAAAATCTATTTTGTTTAAGAAAGGGTTGGCTTAAAGTTGCCGAGATCAAACTTTGGGCTTGAATGGATTCTGTATGAACCAAGAGTGACCCAATATATAATATTTGTAGTGGTTTTCCACGTTAGCCCAATGCCCAATGTTCTCTGCTCATTTTTACACAATTCTTGGTTGCAAGAAAGAAAGAAATAGGAGTGTATAAACTTGTAGCAACATAAATGGCTAAGTCAAGAAATTGGACTGCAGTTTTAGGATCCCCTACAGTTTTACGCTTTTTATGATATTAAAGTAGAAGGTACAAGATTTTTTACTTACCAGTTCTGCAGATTTCGTTTTGTCTGAAAGAAGGTGCAGTATGATATGGAGGAATCAAAGATGAATCATTCTTTCTCCATTGGGTTTTAAAAGAAGTTGGTTTCTAAATTAAGCATTTGGGTGGCACAACACTCAAACACTGACAGTTCTAAAAGACTGAACCCTTGTTATGACGAAAACAATCATCAAGCAAGATCTGTTTGCAGCAAGTCTTCCACCGAGCTTTTGTTAAATGGTGGGTTTCTAGATTTACGTCAGGATACAAGGGATGGTCGAACTTTTATCCCTTTTCATCATTGAAAATGAGCTTCAAAGATAGTTTATAGTGGTTAGGAGGGAAAAGCCAAGTCTCACATGTGGCATGCCACCCCTCGCTGTATGTATGGTCCAGTCACCAGTGATTTTATGAACAAGCAATGGCTAAACGCCAGAAGATAAAAAAAAAAAGAAAGTAAAAGGGTCGATAGAAAATTTGGTTCTCCAACTGGACCACTTTTAACTTTTTAATATTGAAAGGAAAACAATTAATGATATGATGATTATCTTTTACTTCTGTCACCCACAATAGGCCAGGCCAATCTTTAGTGGCTTTATGACATGTTATTTTCAACCCAAAAAACTTAACACATCACTACTTTTAAACGTCTGCAATTCCTTATCAGTATATATACTACAAAAAAAATTTGGCTTTCATTTATTTTAACTTTAATTTTAAACATTGAAAATTGATATAAACGTTCTGGCATGATAACTTGATATTAATCAATCAAGCCGCTAGCATTTATATAATGGTGTTAGTCCTTGTAGAGTATTTTGATTGATGAAATACAATTTTAAATAGTTAACCCAAAGTAAAATCTCAAATGGCAACAACCAGTGGATCATATTTTATTAGAATGAGATATTTTTTAGTCTTTTTCCTAGACAACAAGTTTAATTTTGAACAGAAATATAGTGCAGGACCCAACATATGGTTTTTGCATCAGACACGTGAAGGATAGGAAAAGAGTTCCGTCGAACAGAATGGCAAGGGCAAGGGCAAGGGCAATGGCACGCAACATGGGGGGTTCAAATCAAGGGCCCCTCCAACTGATGTGGAAGTAGCTAACAGCATTGGAAAAGTTTGGTAAGATGAACTCAAAGCAATGGTATCAAGTTATAACTTTAATGTACTACCATGAGTTGGATTGTAATAGCACTAGATTAGGGAGCATATGTTTGGCTACTTAATATCATGTTCAATATATGCATTAATTAACCACTTATTGGAAAACATTTCCATCAACCAGATTGGCATTGTATTTGCTGGCACCCGACATGGGTTTAAATCATGGGCCCTTTCCATCTGTATGGGAAGTAGCTAGCTAGCAGCAATATTGAAAATGTTTTGCTAAGATGAAATCTAGCCAAGCCAGCATAGGATCTCAGATTATGTTTAGATGTCAAGTTAAACTATCACCTTGTCATTACTAGGTTGTAATCCTAACAAGGGAGCTACTAGTAGGAACTTTTAGGTGCCTTCATCATGTGGGAACTTTTTTATGGAGTCTTGGTCAATCTGTACACGAAAAACACACCAACCATTCACGAGAAAAATTTGGACCTAGGGCTTCAGGAATTCATCACGGCCCCAGTGAAACATCTTTTTCTCTATCTAGAAAACTACAAGGGTCCTAAAAATATAGTCTCGAAAATCATGAATTAAAGGCAAAGAAGAAAGGTGTTTACTTAATCTTTTGCAAAGGTCAAAAAGATCCAATTCCCCAAAAGAGTGTTCTTTAAGGGGCACCGTTTTCATACTACTTTTTTAGAAAGATGAAGGACAAAATAATTCAGGAAAAAAAAAGGATAGATATATTCAAACTATAGAAAGGAAAACTCTCAAGGTACAAAGCACATATACAAGTAATATTAAAAAAAGAAGAAGCTAACATTTGTTTCCTAGATTCCTAGCTAACCGGGATTTTAATACAACAAAATAACTTTCACTGCACAAAGCATTGAGAGAAGTACTCCATGGATAATCTTTCGAATGAGCTTGTGAACAGTCATGTGATTATTACTGAATGTAGTGGATGATGAATGCTGGGGTGACAAGCTACTGGATACGTGTTACCTAAGGCCCTGATATAGGCCTAGATAAACTCATCTCATCTCTGCCAAACTTCTAATCAACTGTTTCTTTGCTGTGTTCTGTTGCTCAGCTTCCATGGACCATGAATAAAGAAGCCAGAGCAAAAAATGGAAAAAGTATGATGGGAAATGTAAACAATAGTAAAACTTTACACCTCGTTTTGATCACTAATTCCCTAAAATGTACAGATGAAGCACCAACATAGGTAAAAGCTCCCTTCCTTCAAATGATAGTTACTTGTTAATTAGACCATGTACTTTACTGCACAAAGCTCCTTTAGTTAACCCTGTTGTAAGTAAAACAAAATGCTGCAAGTAAATTAGCACACATCTCAATCCCATGAGGGAGCAGTGGCAGACTAGTAGCTGCTGAAAACCCAGGATTTGAAAGAAGAAAGCATTTGATAGATGGAACAATTAAGGGGGGTGTGTTTTAACTAAAATTTCAACACTCAACAGTGACATCTTGATTATCAAATTTAGGGTTTCAGATAAGATGTCATGACGAAACCAGGCCATGTGGGTATTGTTTAATCAGACCCATGTCTGTGCCCACTTCCATTGGCAAACCTATTGCTTACAAAAGCTGTCATTTTCCTATGCTAACTCTTCAAGACATGTATTTACAGTGAAAGCTCCATTATTCATTTCAATGAAACTAAAATAGAATAAACAATATAGCTGGCATATTCAAAATTATTACTGCATCATAATAAATTCAAGGCTTAATACATTTCATTCACCATGCAAAACAGATAAGAGATAATACAGATCTAATCAGCATATACAAGAGTGAAGGATATTTATCATCTTAGAATTGACTTGGTAACCCCTCATGCCAAGGAACTCTATTTCATGGGACTTTGAAACTGTTAAAGAAAGGGCAAGTCTTTATTTTTCCCTCATCTTCGGTTCTTTACCAAGGTCAAGCATCGTTTAAAAAAAGGATTGATTTTGAGGGAAGAGCCTAGGTCTTGAAACCCTAGAGAGATGGTAAAAGAAGAGAGAATGTTTACCAAAAGTTCAAAGCCGGATCTGAAAACAGCAGAAACAGACAGATCAGAGAACAGGAAGCCGTCATGGGAAAGATCTGCCTAATGATAAATCAGAAATATAAGTGTTTGGACTGACAAAAACATCATAGCATCAAAGAAAAAGAAAAAACAAAAAAAGAGTAATGATGAAACTTTTTACACAGATGATGAACAAAAATTGGTCAAAACTCTTCATCATTACACCAATCTGCACATAACTAACAGTGTTAATTGCTCTAGAAACAAGATACCAAATGATTTAGAACAGCCAAATTTTCCCAAAAGAGGAAACAAGAAAACGAAAAAAGGACCCAAAATAATCATTGAAACAGAAGACCCAAACCTTTCCATGCTGCAGCCCCGTGATCTAGAATCTAGACTTGGTTAGGCAGTCGGCAGTCCCATATAGGAGCAAGCATTAGGGGGAATGAAGCCTGGTCCGACGACCTTGTACAGCCTCAATCCATTACAGCAATAACCAGATCCATAAATGAATTGTAATGCAAGAAATGGATTAAAAACAAGTGTCCTCGAGCCAGACAACATTCCCCTCAAATTGGTTACTCCGCTCAGGACATCTCAATTAAAACTATCTTGAAAGAGGCTTTTTTTCTCATGAATTATGTATGTGTATCCCTGATTCTCTTATCTCTTTACCCCCCAAGAGTCTCGCCTGTGTTCAAGGGGGACTGAGAGAGAGAGAGAGAGAGAGAGAGAAAGGGGAGGGGGGTTAGGTGATGATCATGAGATGATGAAGAGAAGGATATGGGTGAAGAGGGGTTTTTAAGAGGAGTAAAAAGAGGGGAAAGCCAACGTTAAAAAAGACAAAACATAGCTGCAGACTCGACCCTACCAGCTGTTCTCTCAGTTCCAGAAATAACCACGACCCCATGCACTCTCATCTCTCTCTAACCTTCTACTTCTCTCTCTACTTTGGGTGTTATACGTATGTATCCAGAAAACAAAAAAAAAATCCTTTATCGACCGTTTGATTCTCTTGATAATAAGATGTTAAAAACTCCTCGTACAAGCAAAGTTGACTGAGAAATGGAGCAAAACACACCATTTGATGATGGTTGATGCTGTCATCAAACATATAAAAAAAAAAAAAACTACCGAGATGATACTGTCTTTTCGTTTATGTAGCCTAGAAATCCAGACCCCTTAAGAACCGTAGGATTTATGAGATATTTTATTTTTGTAGAATGATGTTAAATAAAGTGTGTACTGGCATAAAATATAATGATGCATAAATAATTGAATAGAAAAGGAATCAAAGTAAAGGATGGCCTAAAAGTGAGTCAGAGGAGTGGTTGAGTTATTGAGCTGCCCGATAATGGCAAACACATTTAATTTCTCATACTTTTTAGCATTGAGAAGAGTTTTTTTATATTTTATTTCTCTTAATAAAATGCTATACATTTATTAAATATATTATATTTTTGTTTTTTCATGAAAGAGGGACCCTCGTCTGGCGTGTCACTTTTGGGAATGGCGAAGAATTCGAGGCGATATGACCGACAGATAGGGTCAGGGTCCACGCTCTCTCTCTCACCTTTGCTGCCTTTTTTACCCATCCCAACTATTTGGCCAACCCCAAGGTCAATGCGACTACGTTTTCACTTTGCTTTTCTAATTTAATTTTTGATTATTCCCTCGGCCTCAGCTAACCTTAATTAATCACCATTCCAAATCAAATAAACCAGACTCGTCGGTGAGCAAGAGTTGCATATTCATGTGATATATCATTCAAACCAACAAAATGGAACTGACAACACCAATGCATGTCTTCCCTCTGCGAAATGGTATACCCTTTGAGTCCCCCAATTGGAAGCAATTTGTCATTCCGTTACACCTTGCTGTCCCAATATCAGTCTATTCTATACTAACAACAACCCATGGACATTGTCTCCCATTAATATAAACATCTAAAACGTTATGATATCTTTGGATTCTTTGAAATGATACATTAATGTGTTTGTGTCAGGATAGAGACTTACCAAATTAATAAGTATCATTCTGCATTACATGTAGCTCCTCAAATTAATGATTCGGTTTCTCTTTTCCATCTAATTTTGCCACTAGTCCCTTTTTAGGCTTTCAAAATTAATCCTTCTACATTTGTCTCTATTTGTCCGATTTAATAATTAATCCAATAATGTTATTCAAACTTAAGTTATCTCATACAGAATGTAATGTATTTTACCATTTCACCTAGCTAACACTATGATATATAGGAAAATATAATATACGAGAGCACCCACAAATGACATTTATGCATAGCAGGGACAGAGGCAAGGGAGGCGTGCAAGGGCCCTAGCCCCCCAAGATAACAAATTATCAATTCAGTCCCTTGAAATTTTTAAATTTATAAGTTAGTTTGATGGTAAAAATATATTCTGCTCTCCCTAAAGATGGAAAAAAATTTAATTTAATCCTTTTTAAAACTCTAGACTAACAAGCAAAGAAAAATTATACTTTGACCCCTTTAAATTTTATAATTTAATCCCTTGAAAGATAAACTTCTAGCTTTATCCTGATCATAGTAAAACTCGAACCTATATGCTTAAAAACCTTTGCTTTTTCCGCTTCCCCTTTTATGATAGCATTGATTCTCTTTTACTATACATGTTTGTAATTCATGATTGCTCTTTTTTAATAATATCATTTTTAATGTTGTAACTCGTGTTTTTCCAAAGAAATTGTTGGTTAACAATACTGGTAACTTAGGCAAAAATGGGGAAAATACGAGAAAAGATGCTTCCCTCTTCCAAGATTTTTAAATCTAAACTGATTAATGAATAGATAAATATATGAAAATCTTACTTAGGGGAATGTCCAACACATTAATTAACCACAAAGTAGCAGGCATTGTTTTGCTCATACAGCTGAACCAATGACTAAATAATTGATGGGTTGGGAAATTTGTTTTATTTCTGCCCAATCGATTTCAAACTATGGAAGGTGAAAGAGCTGAGAGGGAAAACGGTGGTGGTGTACTTAGAAAGTTATTGTCATTACGTTCATATACTGCAAACTTGCTGCTGCTACTCCATTTACTGTTGGGTGTTCCCCTTTGCAGAGTTTTATGGAACGCTGCTCCTACAATTAATAATCACGTAATTGTGGAATATCTAGCTGGCAAACATGACAGTGTATTGCTTCTTTGTACATCTCCAAATGTCAATTAAATTCCACCATTCATTCAGAATTAACTAACTCATCATGCACTACTCATAGCTAATATAATAAATTCAACAAATCTATGGGGGAAGAAAAAAGAACAGTAAAGAGTATGATATTTAGGGTTTTAATAAATGTAATGTGAAACTAAAAAAGCTAAGAACACCCATAATTACTAAGTAGAAATGTGGTATTAAGGGTAAATAAAATAAAGGCTAAAGGGAGTTGCCCGGAAGATGTGCTGCCATGCTGTATATCTTCCACAGCAAAGGCTCCACCATTGTCGCTCTTTTCTCAACTGTACATCAGAGTGACAAACGGAGAGGACGATACTGGCTCCAGATTTCAACGCTTTCACAGTCTTGAAAATTGTGTCAAAGTAGAGAGAGAGCAAGTGGGAAAGAAACAACACGTAAATGTCAAATCCTGCATCTCCAGCCCAGGTTGTCGAGTCTTCAATTATATAATAATCATAATATTATTATTATTAATGCATGAACCCTTCATTTCAAAACCAAACAAAATTTAATAATTTAATAAGGGGATTCAAACCAAGGGACCCTTCCTTCCCTTAAGCTTAGGCTTTGATTTTTTTTTTTCTAGTTTAACATGGTCATTGTTCACTCTTCTCCATATGCCTAGTCACGTGCTAATGCACTCTTCCTTTTTTCTCTTTCTCTTTCAAAGGTCTACGCCATTTGAGAGAAAAAGGCGAAGAGTGGAGGAGCAGTTGAAAAAGAGTGGTAAAGGTGTAAACAAAGTTTTGGAGCTTTTTGCTACTCCAAGTCAATTTGGTGACTGAATCGAGAAAAAAGGGAGATACTCTGTAAAGCAAAAACCAACGTACAAATCAAAGGGAGGGAGGGGCTTACGTTACGTAGGTTCCATGTGTTTATTTGTATAAAATTTTCGTTTCTCTTGTGTTGACACGCCCACGGTCTTCTTGCTCCCATCAAAAAGATATGTATCTTTCCTCGTTTTAATTAAAATGATTGTACTAAGTTTTTTATTTATTTTACAATTAAAATCTCGCCCAGGACCCTAATTAAACTACTTCCCCTATAGCCAGTAGCATTGTAATTAGTGAACGTTGTAAGCACATTAAAGACCTCTCTGTTTGTTTTGTTTTGTTTTCTTCTCTTTATTTTCTTCTCCTGCCCTGCCCACTGCACTGCTCTGCTCTGCACTTACCGGCATCCATCTAGCTCGTGAAGTCATGATCCTTTAGCCATCGTGTTTATCCTACTGCTTCCCTTCCTCTTGAATCATCTAATACTAATCCTATTCAAATTAGATTATTTATATCTATTGATTCTAATTCACAACTTATGAAGCAAAGCAGTCTAAACTAATACCTATTAACCAGCTACAAGTATGAGATGCTCTCTCTTTTATTTATTTTGTAGCCCACTCTGATGTGACCCATTGGATCCATAAGATTCAACCCAAAAACATTCATAAATTTGAGCCACTTCTAGAAACTAAATGCCAAGCACCCTTGCCTTGCGCAGAGGTGAATGTAAAGAAAAGAAAATGCTTTGGACGAAATTTGTGGTTGTTAAATAATGTAGCTTTACAGAATTGGCATATGTGCATGAGAATAAAGGTAGATAAAAGACATGGTCTTGTTCTGTTGATGACATGAGCTACCAAATTGACCAGTGCCACTGCTCCACTGCATGCATTTAATACCAGGTTGCTCTCTCTCTCTTCTTCCTCTTTCGGTTGTCCTTTTCGTTTTTTTTTAAATTTTAATTGGTGTGAGATTTTATTAAACTCTATGGACTCTAATTATAGATCTAAACCCAACCAAACTCTCGAGTATTGCAGCCTCATTACAGTACTTTAGTGTCAACTTTTATAGGAGTAAAACCTAGACAAAGATGTGGTGAAATATTTGAGAGTGAATCTCTCATTTTGATCTTTATATTTCTATTTTCAATATTAAATTTATTAGTTTTCAACGTGACGTGAATATATATTTATTTTTATTATTTAATAATTATATAATTAAAGTATAAGAAAATAATATATATATATGTAATTAAATATTTTAAATATAATCATATATTGATATAGGAAAAACGTTATCCTTCCAGTTTTACTTTGATTCTGAGTAAATCATCTTTTGCTAACATAAATATCTTAAAATTAACTTAAAATAAATATATATTAGAGTTTGATTTAAGTTATATACAAATAATAGATAAAGTTAATTCTGTTTTTAAATGTATTATCAATCAAATTAACAATTAATTTTTTTAGTTTTAATATTAAAAACTAATTTCTTTAAAATTTACATTCTAAATATATCTTATCATTTAAATTCAAATAAAATTTTATTAATTAAAATAAGATTCAAATAGAATTAAAATATTATGAATAAAGTGAGACCACTATTGAGTTTATACCACATAATAATACTATGTAATAAATTAAATTTCACCACTCAAACGTTTTACCTAAATACCACGTTTAAAATTGTAAAACATACGAGAATGCTTATAATTATACTTAAAAGAAATATTTTATTCAAATATTAAAAAAGTAAAATGTTGACATTTTCGTTGAATTTACTCTAAACAATTTATTCAAATATTAAAAAATAAAATGTTTAAAAATATTTTATTCAAAATTCTCCAAACAATTTCCACTGTTACATTGAATGAATTTACCCTTCAATTCCACGCCATGATTTACAAGTAGAGGTGTATCAGGTTCTAATAAAATTTTAGGCCCGTTTGATAGCTCTATATTAAAAAAATGAGTCTAAAGTTTTATCCAAGTTCAATCTGGATAAAATTTTTATATTGTTTTTATATAAAAATTTAAAAGAACATAATAATAAAAATATTAAAAAATTACAATAAATGTTTCTCAACAAATTGAAAATAAATTTAAAAAGTTTTATACCTAAATAACACTAAGATTAGTGCAACTTAACAAGCAAATGCCTCTAAAATAGTAGCAATATTAACAATAAAATAATAATTATACAATATCTAAACAATAACAATAAAATGGCAACAATATAATAATGAAATGACAACGAAACAATGAGAAAACAATATCAAAATAACTTTTTTTTTCTTTTACAAGTTCAGGCTGGGCCAAAAAAAAAACCTTATATATTTTTATTCAAACCCTCTCACTTTTTAGATCATGGACAAATCTATCCAGAATATGCGACTGCCAAAAAAATTGATAAGATCAGAAAATTGAAACATATTGTTATTAAATTTAATTATTTAATTTAAATGGATAAAACTTTATTATATATCTCACATTAGTCTATAAGATTATAGCTATTATTAGTTATTAATTTAATGTTACATTAAATAATAAAAATATTTGTAATAATTTTATTTAGTATTATTCGAGTCAATTTATAGTTTAATTAATTAAATAAAACTCCTATTATTATATAAAAACATTAATTATGATTATTAATATAACATTTTATATTGTTGACATAACTTTAGCTATTATTAATAATTAATTAATAATTTAATTGAATTCAAAAATCTATCATATTAAAACAAATATTTTTAATGTTAATTTTGTAATATAAGGAATAATATTTTAGATTCTAACACCATATGTGTTGCATGTGATTTTATGCATTTAATATTTAATTAGTCTTTAAAACATTATATTTTTAATTACAGTGATTAGCGTTAAATATTCTCTTATTTGAATTATTGAATATAATTAAATTATATTAACTTATCAATTCAAATATTATAATAGAACATTTTCGAATAATAATTAAAGCATTTTAACATATTCAACGTATAGTATAGTTTTACTTTATGTAATTAAGGCAAAGTAACATTATTCAAAATAATACTCAATTAACTTTAATATTAATTAAGTAATAACTCGCTTGATTGAGTCTTAACTCAATTGGTATCGACATTATTATCAATACATAACGTGAGTTTTAGTTTTACTTTTCTTTTTAATTATCTTTATTTTTAGAGCTTCGTAAAACTCAACTTAACTAAAGATGAGGTGAAATATTTGGGAGCAAATCTCTCTTTTAGTTATTTCTCTTTCTATTTTGAGTTTTAAATTTACTTATAAACATTGTTAGTAGTAGCAATAGGACATGTGAGTTTTGACTTTATTTATTATGTATCAAACTTCATAGAGCTCCAATGAGTGATCTTTTGTGAGTGTGTTTTCCTTTCCCAATTTAACTCAATTCAAGAGATCCACTAAAATGTATTTTTCTTTAGTTTTTCTCATGGCCACCATTACTAATCTTGATACCTTAATAGCACCATCCAAATCATCCAGTTCAACCTACTATCTCAGGTTCCAATCAAATTACTTGGTAGCCATAACTTTACCGCATGGAAGGTTCAACTCCAAATGTTATTGTATGTTCACGATTTATATTGTCATCTTAATGGATCCACCTTTGCACTTTGAAAATCATCATTGCCAACAATAGAGAAACATAAAACATTGCTTGCAAACATTGGTTCCACTAGGACAAACTAATCCAAAATGCCATTTTGGCATCAATACACTTGACAATTACCTTTACAATTAATAGGTTATCGAGACCTATAAAAATAAAATTTATTTGAAAAAATAAAGTAGTAGGTAGCAACGAATAAGATCATATTTATAGAGATCGGTGATAATTATATTTCACAAATAAAAAAAAACAAGTGAAATAAATAAAAGGGGTGAAGGGGTTAGTGTTGGAAAATATGGATATCACATATATAATAATAGTAATTACATGTTATTATTTACTACCATAAAAGATTAGTCCAAATTAAAAGTGATCTAATTTGGCTAAGGTTTATTGGGCTTTAGTTATTAAATAAAGTATAGGCCAAATATGTGTAGATACTCTAGTAACTAATTTCTAATTGATGATGGACTAATTAGAAATTAGGGTTAATATGCAAAAGTTATATATATTAGTGTTATGGTCCCTAAATTACACATGTTTAACTTTTCTAAAATCCCACCTTTAGAAAAGAGAGAGTCATATTCTCTGAATTACTTGTGTGCTAATTTGAAAGATCAAAACCACAAGATCGAAGATTTCAAGAAATCAATGGATTCAGGTACGCTTCCATGTTTAGTTTTGTTCTTGATGATTTGATATGATAGATGTTGGCTAATAAAGTTTTCTATCACATCTTGTTTTACGGTTCTAACAAATGGTGTTTTTAATCATCCATGTCAAATCTTTTAGATTTATGTTGATTAGGATTTTAATTTTCAATTTGATTATTTATGAAAATAGATGCAATATATGTATTGTTGTGGAAGCAAAATTTATATAACATATAAATATATAAAAGCCTGTGCAGGTTTGGTTTCATTTGGAACTGTATATGATATATTTGTGAGACTGGTATAATTGTTTCATAAATTTGAATGGCACTACACCAAAACAGGCTTTTAGCGGCGCATTACGGAAAACGCCGCTGAAAATAAGCATTAGCGGCGTTTTTGAGAAAGCGCCGCAAAAACCTAAGCCCAACGACATCGTTTCCTGAGCTTTCGGGGATTTAGCGGCGTTTCTAAGAAAGCGCCGCTAATGCTCAGGGCTTTAGCGGCGTTTTTGGGAAAGCGCCACAAAAAACCTAAGCCCCACGACGTCGTTTTCTGAGCTTTCGGGGATTTAGCGGCATTTTTAAGAAAGTCCTGCTAATGCTCAGGGCTTTAGCGGCGTTTTTGAGAAAGCGTCGCAAAAAAACCTAAGCCCAATGACACCGTTTTCTGAGCTTTTAGGGATTTAGCGGCGTTTTTAAGAAAGCGCCGCTAATGCTCAGGGCTTTAGCGGCGTTTTTGGGAAAGCGCCGCAAAAAAACCTAAGCTCAACGACGCTTTCGAGCTTCGAGGATTTAGCGGCGTTTTTAAGAAAGCGCCGCTAATGCTCAGGGCTTTAGCGGCGTTTTTGGGAAAGCGCCGCAAAAAAACCTAAGCTCAACGACGCCGTTTTCTGAGCTTTCGGGGATTTAGCGGCGTTTTTGGAAAAGCGCCGCTAAAAATATTTTATCTTAATTGGTTTATTCATATTAAATAAAATTCAATTTATTTCTAATTGAATATTTAAAATCTTGAAATAAATAATGACACGTAAAAATAATTTGAAATAAAACACATGGAAAAATTAAAATATTATTATTTAAAATAATTGTAAAAGAGATAATAATAAATTTGTTTAGGGTTTTTGGTTTAGGGTATATGATTTATTTAAGATTTAAGGCGGTTTAGGAGTTCATATTTTAAGGTTTAGGGAGTATGGGTTTAGGGATTATGGATTAGGGGTTGGAATTTAAGGTTTAGGGTTAGAGGGTTAGGGTTTAGGGATTAAAAGTTAGGGATTCAGGGTTGAGTTAGGGTTTTGGGTTTAGATTAATTATTTTTAATTTATATTTTAAATATGGTCTTATATAATTGTAAAAAAGATAATAATAAATTTGTTTAGGGTTTTTAGTTTAGGGTATATGATTAATTTAAGATTTAAAGTCGGTTTAGGAGTTCATATTTTAAGGTTTAGGGAGTATGGATTTAGGGATTATGAATTAGGGATTATGGTTTAAGGGTTGGGATTTAAGGTTTAGGGGTTAGGGGTTAGATGTTAGGGGTTAAGAGTTAGGGATTTAAGGTTTAGGGGTTCAGGGTCGAGTTAAGGTTTTGAGTTTAGATTAATTATTTTTTTAATTTATATTTTAAATATGTTCTTATATAATTGTAAAATAGTTAATAATAAATCCAATATATTGAAATTACGAGTATAGTTTAAATTATTTAAGAGATATATAATAGATAGATTTTATATGTATTGAATGGTTAATTTAGAGGGTTTAAGGTTAAGGTTTACTTGAGATTTGTTAAATGATAAAATTTTATACAATTAATTAATGCTTTTATATTTAAAAAATGTAATCTAAACCATTTGATATATTTAAATATTATTTTAAATAGAATTAATAAATAAGTTAAAAAAGTAATAGATTGATATGGATATTTATGTATAATTATTTATTTTGGAGAGGACCAAATTATAAGAAAAAAATACAAAATAAAATGAAATAAAATGATATGGATATATAGGTAATTATTCAATTTAGATAATTCTAACTTAATAATTAATTACAACCATTTTATCATTTGTTTTCTTATTAAAATATACAATATTTATTTTGAGAGTACTTTTTATTTTAATTTATAAAAATTAATTTATAAAAACAAAATAAAAATTTTTAGCATAGCAAAAGCAGCGTCATTTTGTTCAAAATGAAATAATATTTTATGCATTTTTATGAAAAACTCCGCAAATAATAAATCAATTAATAAAAGCCAAAATAGCAAAACAACGTCATTTTATTCAAAATGAAAAAATAAAAAGCATAAAAAAATAAATCAATTTATAAAAATAAAATAAAAATTTTTTTTGAACGCCGCAAAAAATAAATCAATTTATAAAAAATAAAATAAAATTTTTTTAGCATAGCAAAACGGTGTCATTTTGTTCGAAATGAAATAGCGGCGTTTTTTTATAAAAACGCCGCAAAAAATAAATCAATTTATAAAGAACAAAATAAAAAATTTTTAGAATAGCAAAACGGCGTCGTTTTGTTCAAAATGAAAAAAATTTTGTGGCGTTTGTATGAAAAACGCCACTAAAGGTAAGCAACAAAAATAAATCAATTTATAAAAACAAAAAATAAATCAATTTATAAAAAAGCAATAATGGCGTTTTTTCTTATAACGCCACAAAATTCATTTTACCTAGAAAAAAATTTGGCGCTGATTTTTCCCAAATTCCCCCCTAAAACCCCTAACTTTGCAAACAAATTGAAAAAAAGAAGAGGAAAATGGAGGTACCAAAGACGATTCAACACAGAACCTCTCTAATCTACTTACGAGTTCTACCGTTTGTTTCCCTGGAAAATATATGAGACTTAATATTTTTATTTTGTTAGTTTATTTGTGTTTGTATTTCATCTTGTTGTGTTCATTACTCAGATCCCTATCGCTTTTATTTCTGTTCCATTTTTCCTCTTTATTTTCTAATTTTGGGTATTATTTACTCAGATCCCCTTTCTTTTTATTATTGTTTTTTCTCTTTTATATTTTAGCTAGAAATCGACGATGGAAGTTACTGCTGGTCTCATTGCTTCTGGTAACAAGTTATTGCTTAAAATTCATGGTAACAAATCTACTTCAAAGGAAGTTATTCATATTCCTTCGTATAGAAGCGAAGTTATTTACGGTGGAACTTAGTTCTCCAGCTCTCGTAAGTTTGTTCCCAGTTTTGTATTTGCCATCTATACCAGGTTTACCTCTCTTGCTTCTCTTCGTCTTCATCTCCCTTTCATTTATTCTACAAAAAATGCCTCTTACTTGTCATTTTTTTTCTCACATATCGTGCAAGACTCATTTTTCTTTCTTTATGCTCTAGTCTTAACAATGCACTTCAACTGATCGATATAATGCTTCTTTATACAATTTGTTTCTGGCTTTCAAGGGGTGTTGTCTGTAAGATGTTGAAGCAAGAGATATGGAAGGTGTTGAGCAAAGAGGTAGTTTCAGATTCTGGTGATAAACTTCTTTTGCCTTGTTTGTACTTGCCCACGACTTCTTTTCACGCTGGACAGGTAGGTACTCTTTTTTTTTCTTTTAACTCTTATTTCAGTTTTTTTTTATGGATACCCAATTGTTAATTTATTAAATAATAAATCTTTAATAATAAACCTAAATTTATGGCATTTAAAAATGAAAAGGTTATGATGTCTTCATAATGTATGTACATATACCTACTTTTATTATCATATAGGAAAAGCTTTGATGAGGGATTAGAGATAAGAGGGGATAAGAGGGGATGAGAAATCTTGGCCGGCCAACCATTTACTAAATGAAAAACTATTTCTTTTTTGATGCTAAAATAAAGTAACATATTTATTTTCATTTGTAAATTTCCGTTGCACTTCCTCTATACGAACTTGGAGAATTGTAAGTTCTAACTTTCTTTAGTTCTTTGTAGGGGCTGTACATGATTGTCTTTACAAGTCACCCTTGAAATTATAACAACAATTGGTTTATGAGTTTGGCGATACATTAACAATTGTGCATTAAGTGGTGAGATCCCTCAACATTTGCTAAACTTAAAGAATCTATGAACTGTAAGAAAGACTCCTAATGTTTATATAGGAGATTTCAAGGAACTCTTTGAAGGTCCAATACCATCCAGTTTAGGAAATCTAACCTCATTGACTTCTTTGTAAGTAGAGATATTTTGCTTTTTGATAGTACTCCTACCACCGAATGACTCTCTTCCTTTGTTATCTCTGGTAACAAATCTTATATTTTAGTTTAAAATTCATGGTAGTTAGTTCTTCTTCTTTGGTCTCATTCTTGATGGTAACAAGTTGAGTTTTGGTATCTTATTTGAATTATTTGTAGAATTTGAATCATAAAAACATTGTCAAGTATCTTGGATCATTGAAGACAACAAGTTGGGTTTTGTAGTCTCTGTCTGGAATTCTTGCTCTGAAGTTCGTCTATTTTATACGAGTTGAGTTTTCATGGTTTGCTGTTGCATTGTTTCTTCTGTTCTTTGTTTTGTTATTGGAACTATTTCCAATTGTCTGGTTTACTTGAAATCCGATATTTGATTAAAGGGACCAAATAGAGAGCACAAGTGAGAGCGAATGCAGTGCAAGTGATGAAGTGCTTGTTGTTCCTTATGATAACTTAGCACCTATGTCTTGTGGTAATATTTTCTCATTATTCTTCTACTTGTGAATTTATTGTATTGCAAATATAGCATCAAGAAAAATATAACAGTACATTAGAGTTTAGCTTGTATAATTTGTTTGGATTCTTTCTGTCTTGAAGCAGATATTACTGAATCTAAGCAGCTTTTGGATAAGCTTGTTGTGGTGAAGTATAATGGAGCTTTGGGAAAGAATATGGGTTTTGGTGGTCCCGAGTAAGCAATTATCTAACTTTTGGAAGTTTGATGCTTATTTTTTTTCCAAGAAAAGAGAAGCATTTCTTGATGATTCCATAGTTATATATTAAAGACTTGCCTCTACATAAATGAATATAGTTTCTGTGACATACATATATTTATATATGATTTTTATATATGCCTCTACATTCATATATTTATATATGCTTTTATATTGTATTGTGCCAAATAAAGAGAATAAAAGTTTTAATTATTGATAGATTCTGCTACTTTTTATGTACTTTTTATTAAATCACTCTTTAATCAAATGTAGAATTATAAAATTATTAAATTTTACTATAAATAATTATCCTTATATAATTAATCATTTTAGTAAATTCTCCAACTATCAAAACAGATCACTCCACCATCCCACGTCAAAATTTTGTTAAGGGTAGGAGTTGAGAGAGGTAGATACTTTGATGAATATTTTCTTTTACATGATAATTATATACTTCTTTAAGTTTGTTTTGGATGTTGGGACAATGCCAGTTGATGCCGAAATTTGATAGTGCTGCAAATTGAAGTGTTTAAGTGCTGCAAATTGAAGTATTTAGTTGCTGGAAATTGAGGTGTTTTATCGCTGTAATTGAGGTGTATAAATGTTGTTAATTGATATGTTAAGTGCTGCAAATTTAAGTGTTTAAATGCTGTAAATTGAAGTGTTTAAGTGCTGCAAATTGAAATATTTAGTTGCTGGAAATTGAGATGTTTTATCGCTGTAATTGAGGTGTATAAATGTTGTTAATTGATATGTTTAAGTGCTGCAAATTGAAGTGTTTAGTTGCTGCAAATTGAGATGTTTTATCGCTGTAAATTGAAGTGTTAAAGTGCTACTTTCCATTGTCACCTCCCCCATTTCCTTATGCATCAATAACTATATTAATGAAATCAAGTACTACAATTATATATTATTACAGATGGGGGTTGGAGAATACGATCAAAGGGAAAACATCAGATATGGTGATTCCCAGCCAAGCAGTGGCTTCTTAGACACCCAACATTTTGCACAACCAAACATGACCACAACTTTTAAACCTACATGTTGAGGTTGCTACACACAAGTCCCTTCCTTTTTTTAGTTTATGTGCTATGTGATGATTGTGTTTTAAAATTTAACTTGTTTTAGTTCCTTACATTCTTATAGTATTCACACTCAAGGAGCAAGAAACATCTCAGCAACTCATTGGGATCGAGCAGTCAAAATTCAGAATCAACTCATTGGACTATCACTGTAATCAGTAATTTTTTTTTGCTACTTTAAATGCATGCTCATGGAACTACATTTTATGCTTTCCTAGAATTGTAAGTTCAAATAAGGTGTTGATCTGCAATTTATAGATTTAACTTGAGCAAGTTGATATGAACTAGTTTCAATTTTTTTTAAAAAAAATTGAAAGGAATGTTATGTAATCAAAGGCAATTTGACTTGCTGCATGAGATATAGTGAAAAACATTTATCTTCTTGTTCATGAATTTCCATTTTAATACGTCTTCAAATTAAATTATACATTTCTTAATTGGTGGAATCTCACTTTTGCTGTTGCTGCAATCTTTAACCAAAGAATGATGTATGTTCTAATAACAGTTCTAAAGGATTTGTTTAAGCAAGTAAAGGGATTGGCGTTTTTATAATAATTTAGGATAGGAATGGAGCAAAATTAAAGAATGGAGTGGCGTTTTTATAATTATTTTTTTTAATTTTTTGTGACCTTTAGTGGCGTTTTTGGAGAAAGCGTCGCAAATGGTCTTGTTTTTTAGCGGCGCTTCAGGGAAAAGCGCTGCTAAAGGTCTTGGTCTTTAGCGGCGTTTGTGGGAAAAGCGCCGCTAAAGGTCCTGGTCTTTAGCGGCGTTTGTAGGAAAAGCGCCGCCAAAGGTCCTGGTCTTTAGCGGCGTTTGTGGGAAAAGCGCCGCTAAAGGTCCTGGTCTTTAGCGGCGTTTATGGGAAGAGCGCTGCTAAAGTTAGCGACACTGTCGTCAGCGGCGTTTTTAGCGGCGCTTTGATAAGCGCCGCTAAAGGCCTTAAAAAGCGCCGCTAAAAGCCTGTTTTGGTGTAGTGTGGAATGCTTTGCTGCAATATGAAATGATTTTTCATTGTTGTATGAATATGTTATTATATTTTTAATTAGAATTCAGTTTTGATTAATTATGAATTCATATTTTTAGGATTTTCTTAATGATATAAATTATGTTTAATTGGTGATAATTACAATTCATATGTCATTAACATCATAAATACATTAAGAAAACGTAATCGTGATCATAGTTGTGCTGCCAATTTATTCTACACATAGAATAAATGTGGAGTAAATCATTTTGGAATTTAGATAATATGATTGTTATATGGCTAAATCAAGAACGGATAAACTTGCAAGTTTATGACTTGCAAGTTTATGGCTAAACCAATTGGTTTAATAACTTGTAAAATTTGGCGTTTCAAAAAAAAAAAGTTTTGAATGTCTTAAGTTTTTATGATTTTATATATTATAAGTATAAAAGTATGCGTTTGTGTCAAATTTCATGATTTGATTGAGCATATTTATGCTTGCAAGAATAGAAGGCTGTTCATGTTTTATGATATCTAAAAATTCCACTGGTTTTTATTTATTAAATAAAAATAGTTGAAGAATAAAATTTTGATTTTTATTACGTCATAAAGATAATTTTTGAGTTATTTTAGGAATCGTATAGTAATCAATGTTTCAATTTTAATCTTTGACTGTTATGAAAATTTTAAATTTGAATATAGGTGTATATATATATATATATATATATATATATATATATATATATATATATATATATATATAAAACCATTTTTTGAAAATAAAAATTAGTAGTCGACTTGAAAACGAAAATTGGAGTCGCTATCGATCTTTTATTGAGGTGTGATCGGGTCACCCTGAGATTTTAATAAAACATATTGATTTACTAAAATAATGATTTTGGTCTTTGAATTTTGAGAAAATAGGTTCGGGAGTCGGTTGCGCACAAGGAAGGGTTATCACCCTAGCAACGCCCAAAAATTGGTACCGAATTGATTGCTTAATGTCTTAGTGTTGAAAATTTGAAAAGATTTTAAAATACGATCCTTTGAAAAGAAAACTTGAATAATCGAATTGGATGATAAGACATGCCCATTTCAAAGAAATAAATTGTCACACTCAGTGAGTTAGGGTGCAACAGTCCAATCTTCGAAATTAAGTTTGTCTTTTAAAAATTTAAAATTCATGCCTTTTGAGAAGGATATTTGGTTATTTGGGTCAAACGAGAAATCAGAATCCAGTAAGTTAGGGTTCAATTTCTCGGAATTCCGAAACACCGAATATTGTCTTTATTTTAAAATCCTTAACTCGAGATAACAAAATGTCATATCCAGTGAGTTAGGATTCAACATTTTGAAATCCCGAAAAACTTTATTTAGAATTTGTATGGTTTTATAGCAAAAGAAATACTTGGCTATCTAAATTCATCGAAAAAAATCGAAGCCCGGTAAGTTAGGGCACAATGCTCTCGAGAATCGCAAATACCGAGTATTTTGTCAATTTACGAAATAAGATGATTTTAATATTTTTAATGAAACACGGTTTTTTTTAAAAATGTAGTGTGATTAAGCGGCAACGAACCATGCAAAATTCGAATATAAAATGCACACCAATGAGTAATGAACAATAAATAAACATAACCAAGTATAACAATAATTTCAATCATACATTATGCAAATATCAACATCAACATTTAAAAACTATTATTCTAAAGAAAATAAAATGTAACTCATAAAAATAATAATGAGTGAAAAGAAATTTGGAATTAAAAAAAAGTATGTACACAAAATTTTACATTAAAAATAAAAAATAAGTAATTAATGTGAAGATTTGAAATAATTTAATAATAGGACTAAAATGAATAAAATGTTTAGATGAATTTTAAAGAAAGAATTATGAGGAGAAAATAAAAATGAATAAATCTTAAAATTAATATATATTTTAATCTAGATAAATAAAACCTAATGTAAATAATAATATAAATATAATAATAAACCAATTAATTTAATAGTAAAAAAACAAAACAATAGATTAATCTTCTTCAAGTAGCCTCATTCCATCCTACTGCATCTTCAGAGGTATAGGAACTAGTGCTTCAATCCACTCCACTGCAACCTCAGGGAGATAAGATCTATATTCTAATCCACTCTACTGCAACTTCAGGGCGATAAGATTCGCCATCTTCAGTCTGCCCCACCACAACTTCAGGGGAATAAAACCTGCTTTCTCGGTCTGCTCCGCTGCAACCTCAGGGAGATAAGACCTATTATTTGAATCCGCTCCACTGCAACTTCAGGGAGATAGGATTATTGGCTTCGATCTGCTTCATTGCCAATACAAGAAGGCAAGATCTGCTATTTTCAACCTGCTCCGCTACTGCTCAGGGAGATAAGGCTGGTGCTTCTGATCTGCTTCACTGCCAGTACAGGAAGACAAGATCTACAATCTTCGACCTACTCCACTGTTGCTCAGGGAGATAAGGCTAGTGGCTTAAATTTGATTCCCTACTGTCTTAGGAAGATAAGATTCGCCGTCTTCGATCTGCTCCACTACTGCCTAGGGAGATAAGATCTGTAATTTTCAACCTACTCCACTGCTGCTCAGGGAGATAAGGCTAATGACTTAAATCTGCTTCCCTACTACCTTGGGAAGATAAAATTCGTCGTCTTTGATCTGCTCCACTACTTCTGAGGGAGATAAGATCTGTAATTTTCAACCTACGCCACTGTTGCTCAGGGAGATAAGGCTGCTGGCTTAAATCTGCTTCCTTATTGCCTTGGGAAGATAAAATTCACCATCTTCGATCTGCTCCACTACTGCTTAGGGAGATAAAATCTGTAATTTTCAACCTACTCCACTACTGCTCAGGGAGATAAGGCTAGTGGCTTAAATTTGCTTCCCTACTGTCTTGGGAAGATAAAATTCGCCGTTTTCGATCTGCTCCACTACTGCTTAGGGAGATAAGATATGTAATTTTCAACCTACTCCACTGCTACTCAGGGAGATAAGGCTAGTGGCTTAAATCTGCTTCCCTACTGCCTTGGGAAGATAAGTTCGCCGTCTTTGATTTGCTCCACTACTGCTTAGGGAGATAAGATTTACAATTTTCAACCTACTCCAGTGTTGCTCAAGGAGATAAGGCTGGTATCTTCGATTTACTTCGCTGCTAGTACAGGAAGACAAGATCTACTATCTTCAACCTACTCCACTACTGCTCAGGGAGATAAGGCTGGTTATCTTCAAACCACTCCACTGTAATTTTAGGGAGATAGGATTTGTGGTTTCACCGATCTACTCTTTGAGGAACATGACCTGTATAATTCATTTTATGAACTTAATTATGCCTAGTGATTAGGATGCCATTGTAACACCCCTTACCCAAGACCGTTTCCGGAGTCGAGCACAAGGCATTACTTAGCTTATCTTACTAATTCGGAGCATAAAAACTTGTTTTAAAAATTAATTTCACTATTTACAGCAAATCTGTCCAATCGCGCAGCATTTACTAAATTGATTATAACTCGAGGTACGGGACTCAAAATTTAATTTTGTAAATTTTCCCTGAAACTAGACTCATATCTCTTCCTACCATAAAATTTTTATAATTTTTGGTTCAGAAAATTAGTACAGTTTATTAGTTAAAGTCTCCCCTATTTCACCACTTAACTATCCTGACCTCTTGCCACTAAAAATAAGTTTTCTCACTGTAGGATTTTCATATGAAGTTTTTACTTGGTTTTACAGAAAATAGACTCAATAAAGAATCTAAAAATATAAACTATAACTCATAACCATTTTTTTACAATTTTTAATAATTTTCTAAACTCAGAACAGGGGACTCCAAAAACAGATCTGACCCTGTCTCACTAAAATTCACATATCTCAAAATATAAAATTCCTTTTGTTAAACAGTTAATTTTCCATGAAAATAGACTCAATAAAATTTCAATATATATAGCATTCACCTTCTAACTCATTATATACTATCCTAGGTGATTTTTCAAAATCACGTCACTGTGCTACCTGAGTTCTGTTTCTTTGCAAAATTTTACCCCTTTCATGATTTCCATGCATAATTTATCACCTAGACTCTTATAACAACAAACATCTTCATACTTAACCATTTTAATAACCATTCATCATCAAATACTTACACACCATTCTTTAGCAAAATCATAATTACAAACATGCAAAATAACTAAATCCCTATACATGCCATAACTCAAACGTGTTTCATCATAAAATACCGAGCAGTTGTGGTTGATAGTGTGGACGATCTCCGACTTCTTTAGGATCCTTGAAGTAGCTTTGCAATACTATAAGAGAAAGAGAAATAAAAGAAGTAAGCATAAAGCTTAGTAAGTTTACTAGCAAATAAATAACAACATTAGACACAAATAATTAAACTCAAGAGTCTATATCTCTAGATTACTCTTTAGTTAATCTCATTCTAGTTCTTTTGCTTGTTTACTTAGTATACTTGTGTGTATGACTTACACTTCTCTTGCTACATCGTTGAATATCAATTATTAATTTAATAAATTCTTAACTTTTATAACTCACCTAAACTTGCCATTTTTGCTTTTAACTGAACTTTCATGTATATGATTCGTTTACTAGCCCGTTAAGCCACATTGGAATAATAAGGATACTTGGGTCTGTTCTGATAATAACATGCCAAAGCCATGTCCCAGACATGGTCTTACATGGGATGTTCTTATATCGGTGCCCATGCCATGTCCTAGACATGGTCTTACGGGGGACCTCTCATCTCGGTGCCTACGCCATGTCCCAGACATGGTCTTACATGGGACCTCTTTACCCAAATGTCATGACATTTGTATCCGATACATTCCTCATGTTTCAACGAGGCTTTTTAACACCGATTCTCTGTCATCTCATACTTGAGTCAACATTAAATAAATTCATAAAATAAATGCATAATTGCTGGAAAATAACAATATTAATAATAATTATTGAAATATTGTATTTATTTACCGCAAACTTACCTCGGCCAATTCACCAACTTAGTCTTCAACTTTATTCTTCCCTTTGTCTAACCTTGAGTTTCGTTCTTCTTGATCTAAAATAAAAAAATTAATTTATTTAATACTCACATTCATCAAAATAGCCCTCGACTCTAACTTTTTCAAAATTATAATTTTACCACTAAACTTTTACATAATTACATTTTTTCCCCAGGGCCTGGAAATTAAACTTCATCTCTTATTATTATGTTTTATAACATGCTGAACATTTTTCTCTTCTATGACAACATCAAATTCCCACTCTAACATGTATTTATGAACATTAGGTATTTTACCGATTATGGGGTTTTACTCATTTTTGTTTAAAATCGACTAGCAAAAGTTGTTTAACATAATTTCTAGCTTTAAATTCTATCATAAAACATCAAAATAAACACTTTTCACCTATGGGTAATTTTCCAAATATAAACCCTAGGTTAAATTATTGCTAGAATAAGTTAAATTAAGCTACCGGGATCTCAAAAACGTAAAGAACATTAAAAACAGCTTAGAATCACTTACTATGATGGAACCTTGAAAAACCCTAAATATGGCTTCCCCCTTGCTGAATTTCGTTCACTATGGAGAAGATGATATTTTTGGCCATCTTTTTCCCTTTTTAATTCTTTTTATTACAAGATTACCAAATTACCCCTAACTTAAAATTTTCCTATTTCACTTATCTCATGTCCATTTTAGTCTACCAACTTAACCAATGGTCAAATTACCATATAAGGACCTCCAATTTAAAGCTTCATAACAATTGGAAACCTCGAACATATAGAACTCAACTTTTGCACTTTTTACAATATAGTCCTTTTGACTAAATTGAGTGCCCAAACGTCGAAATTTTCGAACGAAATTTTCACGAAATCATTTTGTGAAATCGTAGACCATAAAAATATAAGAAAAATAAATTTTTCCTCATCGGATTTGTGGTCCCGAAACCACTGTTCCGATAACCTTGAATTTAGGCCATTACAACTCTCCCCCCTTTTAGGATTTTCATCCTCGAAAATCTTACCAGTAAAGAGATTTGGGTATTGTTTCCTCATTGTCTCTTCCGGTTCCCATGTCTCTTCCTCAATCCCGTGCTTTTGTCATAATACTTTCACCAATTTTATCTTTTTGTTTCTAAGCTCTTTGGTTTCCCGTGCTAATATCTTAACCGGTTCTTCATTATAAGTCATATCCGGCTGAATCTCCACTTCTGTTAGAGTAATAACATGTGAATGATTTGATCGATACCGTCGTAGCATAGATACATGAAAAACATTATGAATTCTATCGAGTTCCGGTGGTAATGTTAATCGATAAGCAACCGGTCCAATTCTTTCTATGATTTCATATGGTCCGATAAATCTTGAACTCAATTTACCTTTTTGACCGAATCGAAGAACTTTCTTCCAAGGAGATACCTTTAGGTGTAACACCCCTAACCCGTATCCGTCGCTGAATTAGGGTTACGAGGCATAACCAAACAAACACAACCATTTCTTTTTTTTTAAACCAAACTGATCACAAACATGGAAATTAAACCATTTTCTCATGGCTATTTATATTTTACAATCCAAATCTAACCAAAATCATATTCAAACCTATACATGCCATAAGGTCGAGTTCAAAATTTTAACAAAATACCAAAAGAAGTCGATAGTGTGATAGACTATGCTGATGATCCCCGAGCTCGTAACGCGTCTCCAAAATCTATAAATCAATTGGACAAAAACAATCAAAGTAAGCTTTCATAGCTTAGTAAGTCTATAGTATATCTAAAATACATATAAAAGAATGTATATTTAACTAATACACATAAGCAGACATATGTATAGACATTATATGCATATAATCAAGTTACCAACATAATCATTAATCGCATATCTTGATTTCTAGTGTATTTTTCGTTCGCACTTCATCGGATCCATTTATATATAAATTTCCAAATACATATACCAATAACATATTTTTATACTTATCAATTACAAGTGCCGAATACACTTATACAATTATAATCCACATATGTCAAATGCGTTCATATATATATATCCAACAATTTCATGACAACCAATATATGCACATACTCAATAATCACAAAGATTCAAACGTTTATACACTCATCAAACACATTGAAACAAATGTTCATATATTTGTCCATTACATATAATCAAAAGCATATATATATTTTTATACCCAATGCATATAATCACTTAATTTAAACAGATTCACTAGCAATTCATCTACTAGGTTTAAAGTCTAATTCAGTTCACCGGCACTTAGCCTGCTAGGCTTATAGCCTGATTCAGTTCACCGGCACTTAGCCTACTAGACATATAGTCTGAATAATTTCACTGGCAATAAATCCGATTGATACTGAGCTTTAACAAAAGAATCTCAATTCACAGAAGTTGTATCTCTTATTTGTATATAAAATCCACACAAAATTCAGCTCAATATTCATAACTTATATCTTTAAAAACACACGGATAAATATAAATTCCAATCATCAAATCTAACTTAAATAACTCAATAATTCAACCAAAACACATTTATGTATATATAACCTCATACTTTAGATTCCACTTCTAATATCATAAAATTTAACTTATAATATACTAGGTACCTTTAACATTTGAATTCCATATATACCCATACAATTTCATATACCATCTCAATACAGACCTTATACATGTACATATATGCATATTCGAATCTAACAAACATATATTACTCTATACTTATATTCAAACAAGAACATATACCTATGTACTCATACATATTCAATTTAACATATATATATATATAATTTCATACTTATACTCAATATAAATATTTATTCATAAGTATACATACTTATTCACTCCAACTTATACAACTATTTTATACTAAATCCACACCTTATTCACACACACATACATATGTTCAATATATCTCATACCTTTGTAATTTCATACCTAATCTCAATACAACAATTTTTATGTATATACATGTATATTCGAATATAATTTGTACATATATGTTCATACCTAAATTTATTTCAAGGACATTCATATGCATATTTACATATTCATAGTCATTCGAATCTAGCATATATATATAATTTCATACTTTTAATTCCAATTTTTATACTTTTAAAATCAACTCAACACACATACCATTGATATACATACTCATATGCTGATTTAATAAAATTAAATAGCTAATAGACTTACCTCGGACGATGGAAAATCAAAATCGGACGATTATTCGACTAATTTGGCTTTTCCCCGATCTAACTCCGATTTCTTTGGTTCTCGATCTAAATATATTCAAAATAAGATAATTTATTTATTAACACATTCAATTTAATCTAAAAACACATAATTTGGCAAATTACTATTTTGCCCCTAATATTTACACCTTTTTGCAATTTACTCCCTATTGCATAAAACACAATTAATACAAAATTTGCCCATACCACACAAGGGCTGAATATTCATGGTTCTCATACAAGTCCACACATTGCATTTATTTCACATTTTAGTCCCCCAAAAATTTAATTTCACAATTTAGCCCTATTTACTCAATTTCACTAAAAATTCCAATACAAAACATATTAATCTATCATATATCTTTCATTTTTCATCATCAACTATCACAAAATCCAAGCATTCATCAATGGCACATTTAAAAATCATCAACAATTCACAAAATTAAAACATGGGTTTTGAAGAACACAAAGCAACGATCTCAAAAACGTAAAAATTATCGAAAACTGAACAAAACACATACCCGAATTAAGCTCCCAAAGGTGCCGAATGTTTAAAGCTTCCAAAGCTTTATTTTTTTCTTCTTAGAATCGGCCAAGAAAGATGAACACATGCATGACCATTATTTATTTATTTAATACATATTAATATACATTTTACAATTTTAACCTTAATGATTTAATTAGAAAACTATTTAATGGTTGTCTATTTTTGTCCATGCATAATTCTAATGATTAAATTACAACATAAGGACTCCATATAATAAAAATCATAGCAAATAGGTACCTTTGCATATAGCATGCTAATTTTTCATTTTACACGATTAAATCCTTTTAATTAAATCGAGCACACCAATGATAAAATTTTCACACGAAATTTTCACACATATAAATTAACATACTGTAGACTAAAAAATAATATTAAAATATTTTTCTGACTCGAATTTGTGGTCCCAAAACCACTATTCCGATTAGGGTCAAAACCGGGTTGTTACATTAGGAATACTTTATCACCCACCTGAAATTCAATCTCTTTTCGTTTAAGATCAGGATATGACTTTTGACGATCGGAAGCTGCTTTTAGACTATCCCGAATCAGCCTTACTTTTTCTTCTGTTTCCCGGATCAAATCAACCCTATGTATCTTCTTTTCACTAAGCTCTGTCCAATATAACGGTGTTCTACATTTTCTACCATACAAAGCTTCATACGGAGCCATTTTAATACTGGATTGATAACTGTTATTGTAAGCAAATTCAATCAAAGGTAGATACCTTTCCCAATTACCTTGAAACTCTAATATACAACATCGGAGCATATCTTCCAATACTTGAATTACACGTTCAGATTAGCCATCTGTCTGAGGATGAAATACAGTACTAAAATGCAACTGAGTACCCAAAGCTTCTTGTAATTTGTCCTAAAAATGAGACGTAAATCGGGGGTCTCTATCTGATATAATGGAGACAAGCACTCCATGTAGTTTGACAATATCAGATATGTACAATTCAGCCAATTTATCTAAAGAATAATCCATACATACCAGAATAAAGTACGCAGACTTTGTCAATCGGTCGAAAATTACCCAAATGCCATCTTTCTTCTTCGAAGACAACGGTAAGCCAGATACAAAATCCATAGTAATTCTTTCCCATTTCCATTCCGGTATAGTGAATGGCTGAAGCAACCCTGAAGGTACCTGAGGTTCAGCTTTAACCTGCTGACATACTAAACACCTTGATACAAACTCAGAGATATCACGTTTCATACCTGGCCACCAATACATCTTTCTCAAGTCATTATACATTTTATTACTCCCCGGATGTTTAGACATAGTATCGCTGTGGGCTTCATGTAGAATCTTCTGTATAAGCTCAGAATTCTTCGGTACACATACTCTACCTCTGAATAATAAACAACCATCAGCCCCAATTTGAAATTCTGAATCATTACCTGACTCACATTGTACCCGTTTAGCTTGTAACTTCTCATCATTTTTCTAAGCTTCACATACTTGTTGACAGAATATCGATTTAGCTCTCATTTCAGCTATGATTGAACCATCATCAGTCAGTGACAACCAGGCATTCATAGCTCGTAAAGCAAACAGAGATTTTCAGCTCAAAGCATCAGCTACCACATTAGCCTTACCCGGATGGTAATCAATAACTAAATCATAATCCTTTATCAATTCAAGCCACCTGCATTGTCTCAAATTCAAATCTTTCTGTGTCATCAAATATTTCAAGCTTTTGTGATCAGTGTAAATATTACACTTTTCACCATACAAATAATGCCGCCATATTTTCAATGCAAATACAATAGCAGCTAATTCGAGATCATGTACCGGGTAGTTTCTTTCATGTGGCTTAAGTTTTCTTGAAGCATAGGCTATTACTTTATCTTCTTGCATCAAGACACAACCTAAACCATTTAATGATGCATCACTATAAATAATAAATTCCTTACCCGATTCAGGCTGTACCAACATAGGTGCTTTCGTCAACAACTCCTTTAATCGGTCAAAACTTTGCTGGCATTTATCTGTCCATTCAAATTTAACATCTTTCTGTAATAAACGGGTCATCGGAGAAGCTATCATAGAAAACCCTTGTACAAATCTCCGATAATAACCAGCTAAACGCAAGAAACTTCTAACTTCAGATACATTCTTCGGTGGACACCAATTGACAATAGCTGAAATTTTACTCGGATCTACCCTGATGCCTTCTGCGGATACAATATGTCCAAGAAAACCCACCTCTCGAAGCTAGAATTCACATTTACTGAATTTAGCATAAAGTTTCTTTTCACGCAGAATTTGCAGCACTATTCTCAAATGTTCTGCATGCTCATTTTTATCTCGAGAATATACTAAAATATCATCAATGAAAACTACTACAGACCTGTCTAAATACAGTCTAAATATCCGGTTCATCAAATCCATAAATACTACAGGTGCATTAGTCAGCCTAAACGGCATAAATAGAAACTCATAATGCCCATACCTGGTTCTGAAAGCTGTCTTTGGCACATGTGACTCTTTTACCCGTAACTGGTAATAACCCGATCGGAGATCAATCTTCGAGAATACTGTAGCACCTTTCAGCTGATCAAATAAGTCATCAATTCGAGGCAGCAGGTATTTATTCTTTATAGTTACCTTATTAAGCTGCGATAGTCAATACACAATCTCAAGGACCCGTCTTTCTTTTTCACAAACAGAACTGGAGCACCCCAAGGTGAATGACTTGGACGAACAAAACCTCTGTCAACAAGTTCCTATAGCTGTGTGTTTAACTCTTTTAATTCTGTAGGAGCCATACGGTACGGAGCTATGGAAATTAGGGTAGTTCCCGAAATTAGACCTATTGAAAGTTCCACTTCTCTTTTTGGTGGTAACCCCGGTAACTCCTTTGGAAACACATCAGAAAATTCACATACAACCGGCACTGCTTGTATCTTTGACCAGATACCTTGGTGTCTAACACATATGCCAAATAAGGATCATACCCTTTCTAACACACTTCTGAGCTGTCATAACTGAAATCACATCAGATAATTCATCTGTCTGATCAGATTTAACCCGAAGTAATTCTCCAGTCTGGCACTTCAACACAACATATTTTTTTTACAGTTTACTACTACATCATGTTAAGTTAACTAATCCATGCCCAATATCACATCAAACTCATCAAAAGGCAATAACATCAAGTCAACCGAGAAACAAATACCTTTTACCATCAGTGGACAATTTTTACAAACTTTATCCACTATCACAAACTAGCCCAGGGGGTTCAAGACTTTAACCACAAATTCAGTAGGTTCAATAGACAATTTTTTAACAAATACTAATTTTGTGCATATGTATGAATGTGTAGAGCCAAGATCAATTAATGCAATAACATTAGTGTCATAAAGAGAAAATGTACCCGTAATTATATCAGGAGAGGACGCCTCTTCACGAGCACGAATAGCATATGTTCTTGCGGGTGCTCTAACCTCTGATCTAACTGCTAAATCTCTGGATGCACCCCTGTTACTCACTTCCCCTCTTGGGTTTCTCTGTGGTCTACCCCTGGTAGGTGCATTTCTTGATCTCGCAGTCATTATCTATTCTCTTTTAGTTGTTTCAGGACAATCTCGAATAAAGTGATCTGACACTCCACATCTAAAACAAACATTTTCACCTGTTCTACACTCTCCGGGGTGGCGTCTCCCACATTGAGGACATTTCGGCCTAGGAGGTCGAGTACTGCCCGTGCTTGCAACTGTATTGGGTTTAGTTCTAAAACCCTCGAATCTTCTGCCCCTGCTTCGGCTAGAATATCTAGCTGGAAAATGTGATCCGCTAGAGAGCTCCTTAGGCCTCTTAAACGTAGACTGAAATGATTTACTCTTTTGCCTCTTCTTTGTATCCTGCGCTTCAGCTTCAGCTTTGCCTTTCTCTTTTTCTTTTATCAAATCTTCTACTTTACAGGCTCTCTCAACTAAAACAACAAAATCTCTAATTTCCTAGACACCCACTGCTAATCAAATATCATCATTAAGCCCTTCTTCAAATCTCTTGCAAATATTAACTTTAGTGGACACAAATTCCCGGGCATACTTACTAAGTCTGACAAATTCGCGTTCATATTCAGTCACGAACATCTTACCTTGTTTTAGCTCAAGAAACTCCTTCCTTTTCTGATCTATAAATCTCTGGCTGATATACTTCTTTCGGAACTCCTCTTGAAAGAAATCCCAGGTAACCTTCTCACTCGGTACTACTAACACAAGGGTCTTCCACCAATGGTACACTGAATCTCGAAGAAATGAAACAACACACTTCATACATTCTTCCGGTGTACAAGATAATTCTTCAAAAACCCTGATGGTATTCTCAAGCCAGAATTCTGCTTTTCCGCATCATCATCTTTGGTAGCCCGAAATTCTTCAGCCCTTTGCTTCCTAATCTTATCAACAGGTGGTCTCTTCCTGATAACTATACCTGCAGCTGGGAAGCTACATGGGGAACCTGTGAATCATGAGGGGGTGGAGGTCTCACAGCCGGACTCGTACGAACTCGGCAAACCAATCATTCATGGCTTGGAAGAAGGCTTCTCTAGCTCCTCCTCCCTGACTAACTGATGCAGGCCTTTCACTAACATTAACATCTGGTGATGCTGTCCCTTCTGCGGGAGTTGGCGCATTACTCTCTACTTCATCTGTACCAGCTTGTTCAGGATCCATAACTATAAAATAAAACATTTTAAAATCATCAGGAGTCGTCACACTATCAAAATGTATGACATGTATAGGTAGACTCTTATTCATACTACGTATTTCTGAGAACCGACTAAACTGGCTCTGACACCAACAAAATGTAACACCCCTTACCCGAGACCGTTGCCGGAGTCGAGCACGAGGCATTACTTAGCTTATCTTACTAATTTGGAGCATAAAAACTTGTTTTGAAAATTAATTTCACTATTTACAGTAAATCTGTCCAATTGAGCAGTAGTTACTAAATTGATTATAACTCGACATACGGGACTTGAAATTTAATTTTGTAAATTTTCCCTGAAACTAGATTCATATATATTCCTACCATAAAATTTTTAGAATTTTTTGTTTAGCCAATTAGTACAGTTTATTAGTTAAAGTCTCCCCTATTTCACCACTTACCTATCCTGACCTCTTGTCACTAAAAATAAGTTTTCTCACTGTAGGATTTTCATATGAAGTTCTTACTTGTTTCTAAAAAAAATAGACTCAATAAGGAATCTAAAAATGTAAACTATAACTCATAAAATTTTTTTTATAATTTTTAATAATTTTCTAAACTCAGAACAGGGGACTCCAAAAACAGATCTGACCCTGTCTCACTAAACTTCACATATCTCAAAATATAAAATTCCTTTTGTTAAACCGTTAATTTTCCATGAAAATAGACTCAATAAGCTTTCAATATATATATAATTCATCTTCTAACTCATTATATACTATCCTAGGTAATTTTTAAAAGTCACATCACTGTGCTGCTTGAGTTCTATTTCTTTGCAAAATTTTACCCCTTTCATGATTTCCATGCATAATTTATCACCTAGACTCTTATAACAACAAACACCTTCATACTTAACCATTTTAATAACCATTCATCATCAAATACTTACACACCATTCTTTAGCAAAATCATAATTACAAACATGCAAAATAACTAAATCCCTATACATGCCATAACTCAAACGTGTTTGATAGTGTGGACGATCTCCGACTTCTTTAGGATCCTTGAAGTAGCTTTGCAATACTATAAGAGAAAGAGAAATAAAAGAAGTAAGCATAAAGCTTAGTAAGTTTACTAGCAAATAAATAACAATATTAGACACAAATAATTAAACTCAAGTGTCTATATCTCTAGATTACTCTTTAGTTAATCTCATTCTAGTTCTCTTGCTTCATTACTTAGTATACTTGTGTGCATAACTTACTCTTGTTTTGCTGCATCGTTGAATATCAATTATTAATTTAATAAAGTCTTAACTCTTATAACTCACCTAAGCTTGCCATTTTTTCTTTTAACTGAACTTTCATGTATATGATTCGTTTACTAGCCCGTTGAGCCACATTGGAATAATAAGGATACTTGGGTCTCTTCTGATCATAACATGCCAAAGTCATGTCCCAGACATGGTCTTACATGGGATGTTCTTATATTGGTGCCTATGCCATGTCCCAGACATGGTCTTACGGGGGACCTCTCATCTCGGTGCCAACGCCGTGTCCCAGACATGGTCTTACATGGGACCTCTCATCTCGGTGCCAACTCCATGTCCCATACATGGTCTTACATGGGACCTCTCATCTCGGTGCCAACGCCATGCCCCAGACATGGTCTTACATGGGACCTCTCATGTCGGTGCCAACGCAATGTCCTAGACATGGTCTTACATGGGACCTCTTTACCCAAATGTCATGATATTTGTATCCGATACATTTCTCATGTTTCAACGGGGCTTTTTAACACCAATTCTCTGTCATCTCATACTTGAGTCAACATTAAATAAATTCATAAAATAAATGTCTAATTGCTGGAAAATAACAATATTTATAATAATTATTGAACTATTTTATTTATTTACCGTAAACTTACCTCGGTACTAAATATCATTCAATTCACCAACTTAGTCTTCATCTTTATTCTTCCTTTTGTCTAACCTCGAGTTTCGTTCTTCTTGATCTAAAATAGAAAATTTAACTTATTTAATACTCACATTCATCAAAACAGCCCTTGACTCTAAATTTGTCAAAATTATGATTTTACCCTTAAAATTTTACATAATTACATTTTTGCCCCAAGGCTTGGAAATTAAACTTCATCTATTATTCTTATGTTTTATAACGTGGTGAACATTTTTCTCTTCTATGACAACATCAAATTCCCACTCTAACATGTATTTATGAACATTAGGTATTTTACCGATTTTGGGATTTTACTCGTTTTTGCTTAAAATCGACTAGCAAAAGTTGTTTAACATAATTTCTAGCTTCATATGCTATCATAAAACATCAAAATAAACACTTTTCACCTATGGGTAATTTTCCAAATATAAACCCTAGGTTAAATTATTGCTAGAATAGGCTAAATTAAGCTACAGGGATCTAAAAAACGTAAAGAACATTAAAAACGGGGATTAGAATCACTTACTATGAAGATTGGAACCTTGAAAAATCCTAAATATGGCTTCCCCCTTGCTGATTTCATTCACTATGGAGAAGATGATATTTTTGGCCATCTTTTTCCTTTTTTAACTCTTTTTATTACTAGATTACCAAATTACCCCTAAATTAAAAATTTCCTATTTCACTTATCTCATGTCCATTTTTGTCTACCAACTTAAAAATGGTCTAATTACCATATAAAGACCTCCAATTTAAAGTTTCATAACAATTGAAAACCTCGAACATATAGAACTCAACTTTTGCACTTTTTACAATTTAGTCCTTTTGACTAAATTGAGTGCCCAAATGTCGAAATTTTCGAACGAAATTTTCACGAAATCAAATTTGTTGTCCCAAAACCATTGTTCTGATAACCTTGAATTTAGGCCATTACAACCATGATCAGAATGAATCAAATGCTCCTAACTAGACATGTATGAATGACATTTGAATGAATGCAGAATTTTATTTATTTATTTTTTCGAGAATGATCCTGCTTAGGTAGCCATTAGTCAAAGTTTATTATGGTTTTATCACTAACGTGCTACAACGCCTTCTTACTCGGCTGGCTTTTCTGAAAAATCACCTAGGCAGATTGCCCCCACTGTAAACCTCCAAGTTCAATCCACTGGGATACAAAATTTCTTCCATCTTCCTCCCGCTAAAACCCAAGGGTAGAAATATATGGCTTTTCCTCAATCCTCTCCTATCATAATTCAAGGATACAAGATCTAAATCTATTTGGTCCCTTACACCATTCCCAAGGTGTCGTACCCAAGGCTTATGCACAAATGAAGGCTTTCTTCTCCGAGGAAACCTCTTCCTATTGCCTGGTGATCATTGTTTGCTTGTTTATTTATGCTTTGTCGTCAACACGACATCTTGTCATTTTGTTCAATCAATGTTTTTGACAACAAAATCCAAAGAGAAAGTCCTAATTTAGATTCTTCCTTTTCAGATTTCCAACCTTTAAACTTTGTGCGTTCTAAACAATAGTTCTGTTTCAGGTTTCTGTATTATTTAGAAACTTCTAGAGTAATATGCAAAAATTCCCTTGTGAAAGTTTTATTAGTCCATTAATCATTATTCCAATGCAACATGCTTGCAAAAAAGGTCATAACAATGGATAAGAATAAAGTTGGTTCTGAGCATAGCTTGAATGGAATAAATTACCAAAAATAGTAAAGAAGGATAACAAAGAAATCGATTGGGAATGTGTATCTTGGAAAAGAATAAAGTATTCCAAGAACAACAAATTCAATATAAATAGTATAAAAATTAGGCGCCCCAGATATCGCAGCTTGAACTTCTCTGTACAAACTCTCTGAAGATCATTTTGAGTTTGACATGTGTTTAGGAGACCTACAGTACTTTGTCGATGCCCCAAGAGGTCGCCTACCCTTTCTTGTTGATTCAAGCATAGCAAGATCACCACATGCCCCAATCTAATCAAAATTCAAGTTGCTCTGATCACTTCATACCCCATTCTGATCAATATTTGAGCCGCCCTTCTCGAGTTTTCAACTCAAATCCCCTTTGGTCTCAAGGCACCCTTTACGGGTTTTCACCTTGGCCTCTCCATTTTATTTTTTCTTTTTGGTTTATTTTTTATTTTTTTGGACTTAAAGTGCCCTTTGTGGGTTTTCACCTTGGTCTTTTTCGTTATTTAGGAATCAAAACGCCCTTTGCGGGTTTTCACCTTGGTCCCTTCTCCTTCAAGTGAAGTATTTCTTGACTGAATCTGAGTTTACAGGATTTGACAAGTTTTTACCATCCATCTCACTTAGAATTAAAGCTCCTCCGGAAAAGACTTTCTTTACAACATAAGGACCTTCCCAATTTGGCATCCATTTTCCTCTAAAATCTTTTTCTATAGGAAGAGTTTTCTTCAACACCAGATCCCCTTCATGGAATTCTCTGGGACGAACCTTTTTGTTATAGACTCACATCATTCGTTTTTGATACATATGACCATGCTGAATGGCTTTTAACCTTTTCCCTTCTATTAAGTTCAGTTGATCGTATCGAGATTGAACCTATTCTGCTTCATCCAATTTTAATTCAGCCAATACCCGGAGGGAAGGAATTTCTATCTCAATAGGTAAAATGACTTCCATCCCATAAACTAGAGAAAAAGGTGTTTCCCTAGTAGAGGTCCTAACAGATGTTCGGTAGGCCAAGAGAGAAAATGGTAACTTCTCATGCCAATCCTTGTAAGTTTCAGTCATTTTTCCCATAATTTTCTTAATATTTTTATTGGTCGCCTCCACTGCACCATTCATTTTTGGGCGATATGGCGACGAGTTATGATTTCTGATCTTAAATTGACTACAAACCTCCGTTATTGTGCTATTATTCAAATTCAATGCATTATCGGATATGATCCATTCAGGCATTCCATATCGACAAATGATCTCCTTTTTCAATAATTTGCTAACCGCTGACTTCGTGACATTTGCATATGAAGCAACTTCCACCCACTTGGTAAAGTAATCAATGACCACGAAGATGAAAAGATGCCAATTTGAAGCCTTCGGCGATATTGGCCTAATAACATCCATGCCCCACATGGAGAACGGCCACGGAACAGTCATAACGTGAAGAGGTGAAGGAGGTACATATATTTTGTCTCCATAAATTTGACATTTATGACACTTCTTGGCAAATAATGCAATCTCCTTCCATGGTGGACCAATAGTATCCAAATCTCATGATCTGTCTGGTCATCGTGAAACCATTTGCATGAGTTTCGCAAAAGCCCTCATGGACTTCTTCTAGGATCTTTCTAGCCTCCACGGCATCCACGCATCTTAGTAGTACTTGATCCTTCCCTATTTTGTATAGCACTTCCCCATCCAAGACATATTCAATAACTATTCTTCTCAATGTTCTCTTGTCATTCTCTGTCGCTTGATCAGGGTACTCTTGACTCTTCACATATTGTAGGATACTCTGATACCAAGGATGATCATCCTTTCCCTCCTCCTCAATACTGTAACAATGTGCCGGAGTCTCATAGATGCTCATCTGAATAGGCTTCATGACCTCTAACCTATTCACCTGAATCATCGAAGCTAGAGTAGCTAATGCATCAGCCATCTAGTTTTCGTCTCATGGGAGGTAACAGAAAGAAATGTCATCAAACTTATCAATCAATTCGAGAACCATCTTTCTATAACTGATCAACTTAGGGTCCCTAGTTTCCCATTCTCCTTTGAGTTGGTCTATCACCAATGCGGAATCCCTATATACTTTTAGCACTTTGATTTTACGTTCAATAGCTGCACGAATGCCCATAATACATGCTTCATATTCTGCCATATTGTTTGTGCAATCAAAGTCCAACTTGCTAGCAATAGGATAATGATCTCCACTTGGGGATACCAAGACTGCCCTAATTCCATTACCCATAGCATTTGAAACTTCATCGAAATTTAGCTTCCATATGTGATCCATTTGGGGATTTTCTTCAGTGTTTGCCACATAGATCAAATTCTCATTTGGAAAATCGAAGCTCAAAGACTCATAGTCCTCTAAGGCTCTACTGGCTAGAAAATCAGCTATTGCACTTCCCTTTATAGCCTTCTGACTTACATAAACTATGTCAAATTTCGAAAGCAGAATCTGCCATCTAGCTATTCTCCCATTTAAAGCAGTTGATTCCATCATATAATTTAAAGGATTCAACTTTGAAATCAACCAAGTCGTATGATATAACATGTACTGCCTTAGTCTTCGAGTTGTCCAAATCAAGGCACAATACAACTTCTCAATAGATGAGTACCTCATTTCACAATTAGTGAATTTCTTACTGAGATAATATATTGCCCTTTCCTTCCTTCCTGACTCATTGTGTTGGCCCAATACACATCCCATGGAATTATCAAACACCGTTAAATACAGTATCAAGGGCCTATTTGGACTAGGCGGTGAGAGCATCGGAGTATTAGCCAGGTATTGCTTTATCTTGTCAAAAGCCCTCTGACATTCCTCGTCCCATTCACCTGGATTATGTTTCTTCAGAAGACGGAACACTGGATCACATTTCTCAGTCAACTGTGATATGAACCGAGCAATCTAATTCAGTCATCCTAGGAAACCTCCGACTTCCTTCTGAGTGCGTGGTGGAGGTAAGTCTCGTATTACCTTAACTTTATCTGGGTCAACCTCAATCCCCTTCCTACTGACTATGAAACCTAGCAACTTCCCTGATCTAGCTCCAAATGTGCATTTTGTTGGGTTGAGCTTGAGCTGAAATTTTCTCAATCTTAGGAATAATTTTCTCAAGACTCGAACATGTTCTTCATCAGTTCTAGATTTTGCGATCGTATCATCAATATAGACTTTAATTTCCTTATGCATCATGTCATGAAACAAGGTCATCATGGCCCTTTGATACGTTGCCCCCGCATTCTTCAATCCAAAGGGCATTACTTTGTAACAAAATGTTCCCCATAAGGTAATGAATGTGGTTTTCCCCATATCTATAGGATGCATCTTTATTTGATTGTATCCAGAAAAGCCATCCATGAAAGAAAATAATGAGTAGCTTGCCGTATTATCTACCAAAGTATCAATGTGAGGCAATGGAAAATTGTCTTTTGGACTAGCCTTGTTCAAGTCCCTGTAATCCACGCACATTCGTACCTTCCCATCCTTTTTAGGAACAGGAACGATGTTTGCTACCCATTCTAAATATTTGACCTCTTGTAAGAATCTGGCATCGAATTGCTTTTTAACTTCTTCTTTTATTTTTAGCACGATATCGAGTCTCATTCTCCTGAGCTTCTGCTGAACTGGTTTACAATCTTCTTTTATAGGAAGACAATGCACCACAATGCTAGTACTTAGCCCGGGCATATCTTGGTATGACCATGCGAAAACATATTTGAATTCTCGGAGTAACTCAATGAGATCTTATTTTGTCTTTGCGGTGATATCAGTTCCAATTTTCACCTTTTTTCCTTCATCTAGGCTCACAATTTTGAATGATTCCTTATGAGGTAAGATTTGTTTATCCTCTTGTTCCACCATTCTCAACAAGTCCGGAGATACGCCACATTCTACGTCATTTTCAAAGTTATGAGATCCCTCTAAACACATGTCTTGCTCAAAATAAGATTTCGTATTTGAAGCAGCATCACTCATGTCATTGATATCTGAGGACCTATGGGGGGTACACCAAATAATATACAAAGAATATATAAATTTATGGATAATTATAAGGTTATAAATGTAATGAAAGAATAATTTGGAAGACAATCTCAGTCAAATGAAAAAGATATTTACTTGCATGAAAAGAATAAAAGAATAATTGCTCGAAATGAATGCAAAAATGTATTTTATTAGAATAATGATATTCAGACTTGAGCCTATTTCACAAAGGATTTCCTATCATTTTTAGGCTAAAAACAACAAGAATTTTCTGAATATTACTCTGAATAAGCTCTAAAGACTACAGAGATTTCTTCCGCAGTCCAATTGTTTAGCTTGCTCCCAGGTTCGTAAGGGCGGATCTCCAATAAGGTCCTTCCTTCAGTTGTTTCTATGGCATTGATATGAACATTTTCCAACATTTCTTCAATGCCTTCTTTTCCGAACACCCTTCGTTCAGGATAAATAAACCCTCTTGACACAAAGGTTTTAGATATGTGGGGAAAGGTCAAAGGCTCCCATTTGACTTCATCTCCGCTAAACCGTGCCCTTCTTCTCACCTATCTTTTTTCCACTTCTTTCCTCTTCTGTTTCATATCTAACTTGTAACCTAAGCCAAAACGATCAAACTTGTCCCTCAGCATTGGTGCCTCAATTCTTCCCTGTAGATGTTTTCCCAATCTTTTCCCTGGCAAGACTCCTCTTCCTATCATCAATTGCAAACCCATCTCTGTGGTCTTGGATATTTTTGGTACCGGAGTTCTGTTTCTTTCGGCAATAAACGTTGCGTTCACAAACTCTAAGGGTCGGAAAGAGCATTCCACTGCCTCATCATTGGTCTCAACATAAGGTGCATCACCAGCTACCATCGCAATGATATCCTCCTCCGCACTTATTGTTACCAATCGACCTTCTGATACTAACTTCACCTTCTGATGTAGCGATGAAGGTACTGCCCCTGCCGAGTGTATCCACGGTCTCCCCAATAAATAGTTGTAGGAATACTTAATATCCATTACCAGGAAGTCCACCTCATAAGTAGTTGGGCCAATCATTAATGGTATTTCAATTCTTCCCATAACCCTCCGTCCTATTCTATCAAATGCCCTTACTATATTCTGGCATGTTATCATATACGAACTATCCACAGGTAGTCGATTAAGAGTGGATAAAGGCAATACGTTCAGTGCAGATCCATTATCAATCAAAACCCCCGGCAGTGTGTACCTTTTGCATCGAGTAGTAATGTCCAAAGCTTTAGTGGAGCCCTTTCCTCCAAACGGTATTTCATCCTCATTGAAAAAGATAAAATTATCGGCACTTATATTATTGACCAAGCGATCCAGCTTATTGACAGAAATATCATTGGCCACATATGTTTCATTTAATACTTTCATCAATGCACTTTGATGTACTTCTGAGCTTAAGAGCAAAGCTAATACAGATATGCGAGCTGACTGTTTGTGTAATTGCTCCACAACACTGCATTCACTGTGTTTCAAGAATTTCAAGACTCTTTTGCTTCTTCTTCTTTTATTGGCTCATTAACCAATGGCTCAGATTCAACTGCCTCCTCCTTCCTCTATTCTACTATCAAAGTTTTTTCTCTTGTCAATTCTATTTGGGTATCATAACGCTTCCCATTATGCGTATAAGAACCCGTTTCCTAATTTTCTTTTATAATATTGACCGCAACTTCTTTTCCCGAGATTGTCACATTGCATCCATAATTCTACGGGACCATTTTACTATCCTTATAAGAGAAATTTGATGGTTTCTGAATTATAATTTTTGGTGTTACCTGAACCCTAGCCTCATTATTCTTAGGGCGTGAGATAATGACCACAGGATGATTTATTTTCGGGGTCCTTGTTGTCGAGTCCGATGCGCATATACTTCTTTTTTCTTCTACTTCTTCATAGAACTTCATCTCTTTGTTATCCATCATATTTTGGACCAAAGCTCTGAATTCTTCACATCTCTGGATTTCGTGTCTCGTTTCATGATGGAATTCACAATAATTTTCATTCTCCCAACCTTTCTCGGAACCCGTAATGACTAACCCTCTTCTTGCCATCTCTTTCCAAACCCATTTCAATGGAATTTTTACTTCAACAATGTCGGTCTTGACTCATTCTCCTATATTTTCACTCATCATATTCACTCCCTTATCAGTATGATTGGGTAGCGAATTTTCTGTGCTAGATGAGTCATCCAATTTGACAACACCCACACTGATGAGTCTTTCAATTTCTTTCTTGAAGTCAGTGCAATTCTCTATTGAGTGCTCCGTAATTCCCGCATGATAGTCACATTGTGCATTTACATCATACCATTTGGGATACGGGGGTTGTAAAGGGTTCAAGTAATGAGGAGCAACAACATGTACATTAAATAAATTTTGATACAACTCCTTATATGTCATTGGAATTGGCGTGAACTGGGGCTTCTCAGTATTTTGCCTCACTCCTAATTCTTGTTTCGATAAGCCTTGTTGATTAGTAACCACCTTTCTTGGTTGATTTACTGTAATTGACTTGTTGTATGCGCTCACATTGTCCACTTCGTTTTCTTTTTTCTTTGGGGTTGACCTTATATTATTCTCCCCACCATTTATTCTTCCACTTCTAATAGCATTTTGAACCATTTCACCGTTCATGATTATATCTGAGAAATTCTTTGAAGCACTTCCCAACATGTGTGTAATGAACGGGGCCTTCAATGTATTGATAAAGAGCATCGTCATTTCTTTTTCTAAGAGTGGCGGCTGAACTTGAACCATAATCTCTCTCCACCTCTGTGCATACTATCTAAAACTTTCATTCGATTTCTTTTCCAAATTTTGCAAGGTGATTCTATCAGGCATCATTTCTTTTACATGACTGTACTGCATTATAAAAGCCTGCGCCAAATCCCTCCAAGTATCAATTTTGGTTCGACTCAACTGATTGTACCATTTAGATGCCACCCCAGTGAGGCTATCCTGGAAACAATGTATTAATAGCTGATCATTGTTTATATACCCAGTCATTCTCATACAGAACATGGTAATATGGGCTTCAGGGCAATTGGTCTCACTATATTTCTTAAATTCTGGCATCTCGAACTTATAAGGAAGCACCAAATCCGAGACCAAACTCAGATCTTTAGCATCTATTCCATGATAGCTTTCAGTGCTCTCCATTACCCTAAATTTCTCTTAAATCCATTTCCACTTCTCCTCAAACTGTTTTGGCAATTCTTCCTTTACTTTATCCTTCTCCGCTACTTCATCGAAATCTGGGATAGCAAGATTAATCGGGTTATCCCCGGGGTTAGAACCTGATCCAGCCTGGAAGTTCATCGGCATTGAAACACCAGCTTGAAACTGTTGAGGCCTAATTGAAACAGAGGATCTGTGCGGATGTACCTCAGCCTGAATTTGCACATGTGAAGGCGTAAAGCCTAGAGGATATAGAGGTCCATCCTTGTCTTCTTCTTCATCATTACCCACAGGACCCTTCCCCTTCTTTACTCCACTAGTCAGTAACTGTGTCAGCTTAGCCATCATATCCTTTTGAGACTCTAGCATCCTTTTTGTCATATCCTGTTGAATTTTTTTCCAATTGCTCCTTCATTTGCATCTGGAGCTGATCCTGCATTTCCTTTTAAAGTCGCTCAAGCTTTTCCAATCTTTGATCCATAATTTTCGACTTTGCACGGGTACCGTAACGATGCTTGGTTGGTAAGTTTTTGTTGGTTTCCAGATTAATTGAGGCATAATTTTAACCAATTAAAACCTTTTAATAATCTTGAATGCATATGATGTTATGTAATGCACATGCATGAAATGAATGCAAAAGGGTGTCGATTCTGATCCAATTTCTTTTAGAAAACTTTATTGATAAACAAAATTCTTTACATAAAATGGATTACAAATATGGCTTTGCCCTAACGCTCAAAGTTTTAACTTCCTTCAACAACAAAGCTAACTCCTGACCCCGATCTGATTCCAGCTCATACTTTACGCTTAATACGTCAGTCTGAATTGCCAATGTTTGCAAATGATCAGCTACCTCCCGAATCTGAGCCACAGCCTTGCCCATAATGTAATCTCTTTTCGCGATTTGATTTTGCGAGTGATAAATTTGTTCCTTCCAACGCTCCTCATTTTCTTCAAGGAATTCAATCTGGTGCTCACAGCTTTGTAATGTACACTCTACTTCTTCTATCCTCTTCTTTATTTCCTCGATCTTGCTCAAACTTGCCTTTAATTCTACCAAAGAATTACGACTTCTGTACAGAGCAAGCGATCTCTCGAGTTCTGCTATTCTAGCTTTTAGTTCTTCTTTACGGCTTTGGGTTTCTAACACCTGTCGTTCTAAAGTCTCTTTCTGCACTTGGGTCTCTTGAAATTTTCTTTCCCACTGATCGACTTTGTTTCTTTCTTCCTGGATCTCTTGTCGCCACTGCTCTGAAGTCTTTCCCAGCCCAGCTGCTCTCATCGATAGTCGTAACTTCTTGTAAACCATCTTTAAACTATCTAGGTCCTCCTCTGCTTTATTCTTTCCTTTCCTTAATTTTTCAACCTCTAACTTTTGAACGTCAACATCTAACCTCAAATGCATCTTTTCTTCTTCCAATCGCTTTATCTTTCTTTCAAGCTCTAAATTCTTTCTTTCGAAATCTTGTTTTATAATTTCCAGCTATGATGGGATCACTACTTGTAAGTATTCTTCCATTGATCGAACATTTTTTGAATTTCACTCCGGAATATTATCATTAATTTTCTTGCTTCGCCACTCGCCGTACTCAGGTGTCGTCACTAGGCCCACAGCTAGCCTTTTCATCCTACGAGCCTGATTCCAAGCCTGGGAAATTTCTTTTACTTTCTTCTTATAATTATCTCCTCGGTACGAGAACTCACACTGAGCTAACCCATGTGTTGCCGGTACAAACTATCTTGAACTGTATTGCCTTAGTACAAGCAAAGGTGCATACCCAACGGCTCCTCAAATTCTAAGCAACGGAACCCAATCAAAGCTCCCGCATCGGTAAAGAATCCTGTCAGGAATCAACCAAGGAGCTCTCCACTCAACATCCTTTTCTTGGAGATTTTGAAGAATTGCCATCCAATTTTCCTCTAATATGTCGTCCCTTCTTGGCGTGGCCACTATCTCTTTTAATGGGGAGTAATGTTCGGAGAAAATTCGGTATGAAATTTTATCCACCTTCCAGAAATAACTATGCAACCAGGCTAACACCAACTGTGCACATCCTACAAATCTGCCTTCGCCATCTCGTCTACATGCGTTCAAGGATCTAAACGTTTTAGCCAAAATTGTAAGAACAGGCGTAACCCCTTTATCCAGTCGGTCAAAAAGATCTAAAACCGCTTCATCAACATGCCCTAATGCCCTAGAGAAAATCACCAACCCATAAATACTCAAGGCAAACACATCAACTTTCTTTTTCCCATCTGGATGCGCTAGAATTAAGTCTCGTAAATTCTTCCATGGAATACATTTACACTCACCCTTCTGCTTGATCCTGGCCATGATCCATTGCTCACTCATCCCCGTAATGTTCATCAATTTCTTCCAAAAAGTTGGGACATAAGTGACTTTAGAATATGCTTTATCAACTTAAAACCTCGGGCAACGTAGTAAAGCTGTATATTCCTCCACTGTAGGCACCAAATCCACCCTCCCAAAAGTAAAATAGCTATATGCAGGGTTCCAATATTGAGCAAGGGCCCGAAACAATTGTTCATCCACCCTAATATCGAATAAATACGGTAAGTCCCCATAATTGGAGTAAAACAACTGCTTAGTCTCATCATTCCACCGATCTCATATCTCCTTTAACTCTTGAAGGCTATTTTGCTTCACACTAATACGAGTGTAATCCCATAGCTCTGACACATACCCCTTAGCTAAACTGTCTCCTTTTTCCAATTGCACTTTCTCTAACCATATACGGACAATGGCATTGTCTTCCACTTTATCAAGAAATTCGTTTTCCATGAAAATTTTCTAATTTAGTAACCGAACTTGAATCGACACTCTTTGAAATATGCAGTGACATGCAAAAAATACCAACAAAACACAAACAAGTCAGTATATCACATGGACAAAATTCAAAGCAAGTACAAGAAAATCAAGCACCTACCTGGGTAATCACTAAAGTTTGGGATAATTCTACTTAAGTTAGGCTCCTAAGTCCTCTATATGTGCTTTGGTTCTAAAGTCAAGGTACCCAAACCAGCAAATTCCTCGATCTTCACCCATTATAGGCTCATACAGATTGAGTTCGGTTCAAGGGAATACATTTCCCTATGGCTGCACAGAGATGAAAATCTCACGAAGACATAGGTACGGATGTATCTTGGAAGTGATCCACTATCCTTCATGGAGGTGAAAACCTCACGAAGGAGTAGCTTCTCACTTAAAAGGGTAAGACTAAACAGTCTTTATGCAATATGATGGCAAGATATAAAACTCAATTTACAGTAATCATACCACAAACAAATGCAATGAGAGGATCGTAATTTTTAGATCAAATTTTCAATTTTCAAAAATAAGACAAAAAAAATCAATTTTATGGCTTGACTCTCAAAGGACCCCAGTGGAGTCGCCAAGCTGTCGAAACCATTTTTTTGAAAACAAAAATTAGTAGTCGACTTGAAAACAAATATTGGACTCGCCACCGATCTTTTCTTTTGGTGTGATTGGGTCACCTTGAGATTTTAATAAAATATATTGATTTACTAAAATAACGATTTTGGTCTTCGAATTTTGAGAAAGTAGGTTCGGGAGTCGGTTGCGCACGAGGAAGGGTTAGCACCCTCGCAACGCCCAAAAATTGGTACCGAATTGATTACTTAATGTCTTAGTGTTGAAAATTTGAAAAGATTTTAAAATACGATCCTTTGAAAAGAAAACTTGAATAATCGAATTGGAAGATAAGACATACCCATTTCAAAGAAATAAATTGTCACACTTAGTGAGTTAGGGTGCAACAATCCAATCTTTGAAATTAAGTTTGTCTTTTTAAAATTTAAAATTCATGCCTTTTGAGAAGGATATTTAGTTATTTGGGTCAAACGAGAAATCAGAATCCAGTAAGTTAGGGTTCCATTTCTTGAAATTTTGAAACACCAAATATTGCCTTTATTTTAAAATCCTTAACTCGAGATAACAAAATGTCATATCCAGGGAGTTAGGATTCAACATTTTGAAATCCTGAAAAACTTTATTTAGAATTTGTGTGGTTTTATTGCAAAAGAAATAATTGGCTATCTAAATTCATCGAAAAAAATCGAAGCCCAGTAAGTTAGGGCACAATCCTCTCTAGAATCGCAAATACCGAGTATTTTGTCAATTTACGAAATAAGATGATTTTAATATTTGTAATGAAACACGGTTTCTTTTAAAAATGTAGTGTGATTAAGCGGCAACGAACCATGCAAAATTCGAATATAAAATTCACACCAATGAGTAAAGAACAATAAATAAACATAACCAAGTATAGCAATAATTTCAATCATACATTATGCAAATATCAACATCAACATTTAAAACTATTATTCTAAAGAAAAATAAAATGTAACTCATAAAAACAATAATGAGTGAAAAGAAATTTGGAATTAAAAAAGAGTATGTACACAAAAGTTTACATAAAAAAATAAAACAATAAGTAATTAATGTGAAGATTTGAAATAATTTAATAATAGAACTAAAATGAATAAAATGTTTAGATGAATTTTAAAGAAAGAATTATGAGAAAATAAAATGAATCAATCTTAAAATTAATATATATATTAATCTAGACAAGTAAAACCTAATGTAAATAATAATATAAATATAATAATAAATATAATAATAATAAACCAATTAATTTAATAGTAAAAAAAACAATACAATAAATTAATTTAGAACTAAAACAAAATCTCAGGGGCGAATTTGAAACAAATGTGTAAATGACCAAATTAAGAACTGTTTAACATCAGAGGGACTATTGCAGCAATTAAACGCATAAATCCTCTTTGGCGTACAGATTAATCCTTCCAAAACGGCGTCGCTCTATTATGTATTCAATTGAAACCAAAACCAAATATAATGTATAAATTAAAATAATGATAAAAATTGAATTAAAACAATATAAAAGACAGATGGACCTATTGCGCAAATGGACCATTGAGACAAAACGCGCGGATCCTTCCCTTGGATCGGGTCACTGCGCGGGTCTGAGCTCACTACAACGCCGTTTTGAGGTCACCTCAATCAGCCTCAAATGACACCATTTCTCAACGTATATAAATGCAACATTAAACCCTAATTAGTAACTTTTATCATTTTTAAAACAAAAATTAAAAAAAAGAAGGAACCTTAGGCCCTTTTCCTTCTGCCGTAAAACTACTCACCCCCTCTCAAACTTCGATTTCAACGAAGCGAGCGAGGTCCGGCGTCCAGATAAGCCTTCTAACCCCTTCTCTTCTACTATGTTTGAAGAAAAAAGAGACGAAAGAAGAAAATGAAGAAAAGCTTAGAGTTTATTCACCTTTCGAATCTTTTCGTTTTCTCTAAATTTTTGTTTTTTGTATTCAATCCGTGAATCCTTTTTACAGTGCCTTGCTTGGGCTTTTATAATCACAAAATAAAAAATAAAATAAAATATTGAAATACAATCTGTTATCTTTCATTTTGTTATTTTGTTATTTCGTTTTTTCTTTTTTTGTGTGTGTTTGTTGGCCTATGCTTGTTTGTTAGTTGCAGGTACAGTTGGAGGTGCGTGGTGGAGGCTCGGTGACTGCTGGCATCCATGTGCGAAAGAATCTGGTTTCTTCATGCGGCGGCTGAGGCTCTGGAACCCTTAGGGTTTCTCAAAATGAAAACAATCTGGGCTGGTTTTGGTTATTGGGCTAGGTGTATTGTAATTCGGGTTAGGTTTAGTGGGTTTTGTATTGTATTGGGTTTGGGCTAAGGTAATTTTGATTTATCTGTATATAAATGGATAATGGACTGAATTTTATTTTATTCATTGTTTTTATTTATTTGTTTATTTAATCTACATGGGCCCAGGCTAAAATTGGGTATTAAAATATATATATATATTAAAATAACTTAATTGAAATAATAAGTTGTTAAAGTGATCTCTCTTATTGAAATTATTTTGTTTTTAAATATAAAAGGTAGTGTGCATGTAACTTAAGTTACGTTAATATTGTTTGGTCCAAAGGAAGGTTAATGTTTAATAAAATTACATGTGCAACTGTGGTAATAAACATGTGACGATTATTCAGTTTTACACATGAGCAATAAATCAGCCCAATGGAAGATTTATTGTTCGACATGTGTTTATTGTCAGCCTTTGATTACTACAATAAGATATCACATACAAGTTTATATTTTTGTCCAAAGATGAAATATTAATGGAGTGTCCGATATATTGAGATGATATTTACCTTTATTCAAATTATTTTGATTTAAATTTGAAATATTTTGAAACAAATAAATTCATATTTTGGCTTTGGGATTTAATTAAGGATGTCTAATATTTTAAACAAATTAGTTTAAACAAAATGACACAAAATTGACCTCTTTTATGTAGATTATTTTGTTTAAAATATCAAGATGATTATATGTTTTTGTAATTCATGCATTTATAAATTGACCCAAAGGTAAGTTAATATTTTGCAAAATTTCAAAGACATTTGTGGTGATAAATGTGTGACAATTATAAAGTAATTTATGTGAGAAATAAGTTAGTCCAAGGATTGATTCATTGTTTGAAATAATTTATTGTCAATGTTTGATTACTACAACAAGAATATCGCTTCTCATTAATATTACTATCCAAAGACTTGATATTAATGTTGTGTTTGGTGTCTTGAGATGGGGTTAGCCACTATGTTTCAATTTATCATTTACTTATGAATATTAATATGAGCTTGCTTTTATCTATTGTGTTATATATTCAACTAGTTCATCTTCTGCTACCATAATATTGGCTAATATAAATTATATACCCATACTTAATGGGACTAATTTCAAGGAATGGAAAAGATACTTACTTATAGAGTTTGGTTGTATGGATATAGACCTTACACTAATGGAAGAACAAGCTACACCTCTCACTGCGGCAAACATCCCTGATGCTAAAAGGGATTTTGAGATGTGAGATCATTCAATCCGCATGAGTCTAATGATCATGAAGCACAACATTCTAGAAGCATTTAAGTGCACAAAATATAAAGAGATTACTCAGGCCAAGTGTTTACTTGATGAAATTGAGAAACATTTTTGTCTCGAAAATATTCAATTGATATGCAAGTGTACACAATCGTTGACAAGTAATAAAGTAGTAAGTAAAAGTTATTGTCTCCACAGGGACTGTTTAAGCAAATCAAGAATTGCAAAATCAATACTAAGCAAATTGGTCGGTGATGAGATAAATTTAAGTGTGATGAATTTCTAATTAAACTAAGATTAATCTAACTATGGTCAAAATTAAAAATAAACACAGAAGAAATAAGTATGCAAGTTTTTTAAAGTAATCACAATGTGTTAGAATAATATTCCTTCCTAACTTAGAATTATTTGAACAATGTTAAAAGATGTTACGAGAATTTTGTGCAAGTTGATAATTTACTAACCTTATTTAATTAATTTATAATGTTAAAATTATTTAATTATTAAGTCTATCTAACATATTTCGTGTTTAATAAACTTACAACTTTATAAGCAAACATTATATAAGGTTATGTAAGGTAATAATATTTTGGTATTATTACTAATTTAATCCCTAAATGATCAAACATACACCATACAGTCTTGTGTCAACTAATTACAATTTTATTCAATTAATTTAGTTGTTTCCTTCATTTATAATGCATGAGAAATATATTCATGATTTACTTGCATGTGTAAACAGATCAAATGCACATAACATCTTTAACAAAATTAAATAATCTATGTCACATCTCAAAAACAGATTAGAAGGAATTGAGTTAGTGAATTGAGAGAGTAGTCACATCCTATTTTTGAGTTAAGATTTGAGAAAATTTTGTAAAATGATTAATTTGATTAAGTGATGCATTGTGTTTGTTTATGAAAGGTCTTGTGTTCAAATCCCTTCCATTGAGTTTTTTTATTTTTTTTTATTTTTACACCTGACTAGTCACATGTAGGTTATATTTTGTTCTTGTTAGTTTGTTAACAAGAATGAGTCTATTGGTTCAGCAGTAAGGTTTTTGTTAGCCTACTCGTAGGTCCCATGTTTAAATCTTGTGTGTGTGAAACAAAATTAATTTTTGTTTCATTAAACTATCCCACCCAGTTCAGTAGTATGTGGGTAAAATTCAAATTTTAGTAACCAGATAAGTGAATAATAATTGGATATTAAGGGGTTTTGGTTAGGATATTATTTTGTTTTGTTTTTATTTAAAAATATCCCTAAAAATACTCTTTAATTTTTGTCGTTCAATGTTTCCCATTATCTCTACATTCTCCTTTCTTCCTTTGTTTCCTGTAACTTTCACAATCTTCATTTTCTCTTCTGTTTTTTTTCCAATAAATTTTGGGTTGTTAAGAAAACTGCTTTTACTAGTCCTTCTTCGTCATTCCTGTCTTGCAGCCACCTTTTTTGTTTTCTTCCTTTTTGGTCATCTCTTAGTAAGTTGTGGTCGTTATTCTGTTGTAGTAACGTAGTTTCCTTCTTTGGTTCACATGGAGTTAACTGAGCTTTTAATTGATTTTAATGTTAAGTTTGAATGTTCTCGTATTGATAAGGGAATATCGTGAGAAGTACAACGATCTTCCAACGAGTTTAGTTTTGTTAAAGGCTGATGCTCTGTTTCAAGGGTAAGTGTTAGTATCTTTAAATTAAAGGCTGGTTTTGTTTGGTTTATAGGAATCGATTGTTTAAGTTGTATCAGTATACGTATTCGTTAATTGGTTCGGTTTAGATTTCATGTGTAGATGTTGTAATTGCTATTGTTGAGATGACATATCGGAAGTGTTTAGGTGTATGTTTCTAAACTGAAACCACAACGTATAATCTAAAACTTATGGAAAAAAGAAGAAGAAAAATCGAAACTATTCTGCGTCACATGGCCGTGTGGCTGGCTGTGCGCATCACACAATCATGTGTCTAGCCGTGTGTTAGGCCGTATGGGGTCACACAGACGTGTGTGGTTACACGGGCAAATCAGTTAGGCCGTGTGGGGCATAAGGGCGTGTACTACACACGGGTAGGATCACACGGGCTGGTCATCTGGGCCGTGTCATATGACCCATTTTTCTAAAATTTTCATTTAGGCCCGATTTAATCTATAGTTTGTAATTAGACCCTTCGTAGGGTCTAGTTTCCTTAAAAAAGACTCGAAGTGAGGTATATGTATTGATACGTTCGGTAAGTGAGTCACATGTAGATTATATGTGTCAACAATTTTTGAAAGCATAACTATTTTTGTAAAGCATGTTTGACATCCCTATTTTGCTATCTATTCTAATATGATATCTAATTCGACTATGTGATATGTACATATGTTATTATGATTTTGCACTTGCATTAGGGTGGATTTTGATATGTTAGAGGAGGTGTTTGTGGCAGTTTTACTACAATTTTGGTGGTTAAACCGCAATATAAGTTTGGCAGCTCAATTGCACCATTATGAGTGGCATTCGGTGTGATTGGATGGATGGAATCATGTAGTCTTATTGGAGTGATTGGTTGGACGAAGTTGGTGTGTAGCAGATGAGGGTAGTATTTGTTCTGATATGATATGACATTTTGATATTATATACGTTCCTAAAAATATGACATTCTGATTTGGTATATGTTTTGAAAATATGACATTCTGATCTGACATATGTTTCTGTTAATGTGGTCATCTTAAGTAAAGTTCTGTGTTGGTATTTACATTTTTTATGTTATAAGTAAAAATTCTGTTTTGTGGGCCAAGTCACACACTGGGGTTCTAGCTTACTCGTTGGTTTAATATGTTTAAGGTAATCTTCTGACTTAGACTGGATGACGTATGGGAGCTCAAATTATTTTTTCAGTTAATTAAAATATGGAGATTTTCATAAACATCTATTTTGGGCTTTTGGGACTGCAAAATGTTTTTGGGCTTTGTTGGATTTTTGTTTAGTTCGTTGATAATTGATATTTTTTGAACGTGATACTGCAAAATCACACGAGTTAATAAAATAGATTTCAATTTTTCAAAACTAAAACTCTGAAATTTTTCGCTGCAAAATTAAGTAATTTCTTAAATGTTTTTCTATAAACTAATAAATAGCTTTTAACGAATGTTTGCCATATTTATATTTTCTAAACATTCATTGAAATCAAAAGTTATCTTGTAAAATAAATAAGACTTGTGCGTAATTTCCAAAATAACATATAAGTGTTTTGTTAAAATATTATTATCGAATTCTTGGTTTCTAAAGTTAGGATTTAACTTCTAGGTTTTTAAAAAAAACTAATGTAATTTCTCCAGATTCGACTATAATGTCTAGGCCTGGTTTGAGTTGTTACAATCTAGTTATGAAATTTAAATCATTCTAACAATAAGCAAAATTAAACAATCGTGATTGTATTAAAAGCAAAAAACTTAGTTTCAATCATGTTTCTTGAATTGAACAAAAATAAAATATTGAGGGGAAATGAAATGCTAAGCCGTTTCTGATGGTTCTCCAAGGCACAACTCATTTTGTTCCTCCTTCCTTCTTCGCTTTTTGCCATGACTACCAATCTTAGAAGCTTTTAATATGATTGAATGTGGCTGCTCTCAAAACCTTACAAACACTCTTTGAAGAATGGAAAATGGAAAGTGAAAGAAAAGAGAAAAGGGAGAAGAGATGGTGAATGAGGAATTAGTGAAATGGAGAGCAAATGCCTCTTTATTTATACTAGTGAGGAGCCCCTTGAGTTTTTTATTTTTAGCATAATAATCCCCCTTATTTCTCTCATGAATGCTCAACCCATTGTGTTAAGCAACAAGGGTGGATAAGTTTGCTAAATTTAGCTAGTTTCATGCTTATTTAATAGGAAGGCACGCTGAAATAGGGAGGGGAGTTTAACGGTCACATAAAAAATCTTTATGGTTGGTTTTTGAAATTTTACCAAGTCTTGGGTGGCTAAATTAAATACTTTTATAGATGGTTGTGCTGGGAAATGTGCCCATATTGTACTAAACATGTAATTATTTTCGATGTATTTAAACGATGAATAAATAAATTTCACATTTCATTGTTATGTCTTTTGCATTTCTGTCTTTCATATTTTGCATGCATAGCAAAAAATTGTGATAAGCAAATATTAGCTCATTGATTGTCTAAGTTCAAACTGATGATAAGTGGCATTCTAAGAACGTTTACATCGCAAGAAAGACAACTTACTTCAGTAGATAATCTAAATGAGTCCGCAATCCCGTAAAAAAATCAAAGTGAGCATTTGATTCAAATACTGAGAAGGATTATCATGTCGCCTACAATTCCAGTTGAGGAGATGGTTAGTCTTGGCTATCAAAGTAGTTGACTCCACAGGTAGACACATAAATGTATGCATTGGTAAAATGATACATTGGACTAGACCCAAGATGAATTAATTCTGAATCTATTTGTGAATTAATTCATTTGTGACATTCATGGTGTGATTTACCTAAATCCTATGTTAGTCATTGACCATGCATATGTAACTCATGTGCTTTGATATAAGTAGAAGCTTATGCTCTAAAGATGATCGAGCCGATAGCCGATATGTTGGGTAAATGACTTATGTATGGCATGGTTTTACCAGCAACAATAGAATTCATACACTACAGCAAAACAAGCTTTTAGTGGCCTTTTTTTCGGCCTATAGCGGCACTATTTAGCGTCGCTAAAAGTATTTGCGACACTTTCACAAGCGCCGCAAAAAATGCCGCTATAGACAATGTCGCTAATTTTGGCGATGTTTCTTTCACATAAATGCCGCTAAAGAACATGACCTTTAGCGGCTCTTTTATCACGAACACCGCTAAAGAACATGACCTTTAGCGACGCTTTTTTCACAAACGCCGCTAAAAGTACCATTTTTTTAACGGCGTTTTACAAAAAACGCCACTAACTTTGGCAAATTTTTAGTACCCAATTTTCATCCATATGCAACCCTTCCTGTAGCATAGAATCCAACCAAAAATAGCAAATATAAATGATACTTCAAATTCAACAAATGATATATGATATAAATTGATAAATGAAGTATAATTCAAATTATTCTTACAATAATTTTAAAAGTTAATATGTTAAAAATATTCATACAATAGTCTAAGATGGCGGATTTTACGATTGCTGAAACATCATCAGCATATTCTGGAGCTGTAGCTAGAGTGCGTCGTACTTTTTGCTCTGCTTTGCTTCCCTCGCTGCTACCTCTGCTTTAAGTTGTAGCTGGAGTTCTTCATATTTTCTTTCAGCTTTCACTTTAGTTGAGCAATTCGCTCATCTGTGCTCGCCTGCATCTGTGCCATCTGGTCTCTTAACCTTTGAACTTCAACTTGAGCCTGACTCCCCGAAGGCACGTGTTGCTGTGAGCCGGATCCAAAATATTAGGTTAGGTTATCAAAAGATCCTTGAAATCGAACCCGACCATACCTTTCAGGACCCAAAACTTTAGTAATAATCCGGTTATCAATGTCGTCAAGATGAACAGAACTATCACTCGAAGAAATCGCTTCATACTCTGCCTTTTTATCCTTTAGTTTCTCCTAATAAATCAATCAAAGAGTTAGAAACGCAATATATATTATAAAAACAAATGCAACATAAGTTAAAATTATTTGCATTACAAACAAAGAATTAAACCATTATAATTAAACACTATAAATATTTAAAATAATTCAAATTTTATTAAGTAAACATACCATAATTTCTGTAGCTTCAAAAGTCATAGGAGATCCATCTTTCTTCCTATGTGTAATGTCAAAAAGCTGAAGGCGTCTAACTTTTTGACTAGATGACAGTTCCTACAATGTAGTAGTAAAAATATTATTTAATAGAAAGTAATAAATATTTGACACTATTAATAAATTCAAAATACCTCAGCCTCAACTACAAAAGCAAAACTTTTCGACCCAGCTGTGTGAGTGAATTTCTGTTTTTGCCTGCTGCTTGTTCCAACTCGTTCACGATCCTACATTATGAAATTATTATTACGTATATAGTAAATACTATAAACCGAAATAATTATAAGAGTTTGGAAGTACGTAATACCTCTCCTTTTTTTTGAATTCCAAAATCTAACCGCATCTTCCCATTGGTACCTCAGCATTCCCGGCGGGACATTTCGCAATTTCTCTTCGAGGGTTATTTTTGTCTTAAAATATTCTTTCTTTAAAGTACTTTTATGGTCTCTCCATCTTTTTCCCAATGCCTTCTTGACATAATTATCCGAGACCTCTGAAGCAAACCTCTCTTACAAAAAACACAAGTTTAGAAAGTAAATATAAATGAAACTTAAACCAAAGTATTATAAATTACATTCAGGTTTTGTTACCTTAATATTTTTGAGAGCTTGATTTTTGTTACTATCAGGCATTTGATGCCATGGCTCATAGTTGATAGGCAACATATTCGCATTTTGTGCTATAATGCCCAAATATCCTGCTAAAAGTCGAGCATCTGATCCAACAGGCTGACCAAGATTGTTTCTAGATACTTTGACACGCTCGACAGGATTTAACTCGTATAAATCTTTAAGTAGCGTACGTCCTCGACCTCTGCGGGTCCATCACTTTCAGCTAAAAAATGGTATATTATAATATAAGAATTTGAAAAAGAAATATATAACAAAAGTTTACACGCATGTAAATTAAATTTAACATTACTTTGAATTTCTGCAGGTTCGTCAGGTGTATTCGGAACATTCGAAGATCCAATAGCAGTTTGTTGTTCACTATTTGTTTCTTCCGAATTTGGAGTATTTTGAACAATACTTAGATCTCGCAATCTGCTTCTAGGCATTTTATCTGCAATATACATAAAATAGTTGAAATTTTAGTAACTAATTACAACAATAATAGTACATATAAAATAGTTGAAATATTTAATAAGACCAAGATTTATATGTTATGTGGAAATTAGTATTTCAAGATTTGTATTTAGATTTTTAAAATAATGTAAATTGAGTAATTAGTAATGAATTTGAAATATAGGTGTTTCAACATCTATAATTATGTATAAAATTTAGATTTGTATTTAGTATTTCAACATTTATAATTATGTATAAAATTTAAAAGTTATTAGTAATGAATTTGAAATATAGGTTACATATCCATACTAATATAGGTTATATATTAAAAATATAGGTTTTAATATTTAAAATATAATATTTATAATTATGTTTAAAATTTAAAAAAGTTATTAGTAATGAATTTGAAATATATGTAATATATCCATACTAATATAGGTGATATATTAAAAATAGGTTTTAATATTTAAAAATATAAATAAATAATTATGTTTAAAATTTAAAAGTTATTAGTAATGAATTTAAAATATAGGTTATATATCCAAACTAATATAGGTTATATATTAAAATATAGGTTTTAAGTTTTTTAAAATATAATAATTATAATTATTTTAAAATTTAAAAACTTATTAGTAATGAATTTGAAATATAGGTTATATATTAATAATATAGGTTTTAAGTTATTTAAAAATATAATATTTATAATTATTTTAAAATTTAAAATTTATTAGTAATGAAAATCAAAGGAACATAGACCAATAAGAAAAATTTTGAGGAAGAGCAAGGAATAAACAACAACAGATTATTTTCTTCTCTTTACTGTAGCAAAACGAAAGGAAGAAGGCAAAGGAAAAATGAAAAACCAACGTGAGAGAAAAATGAGAAAAAAAAAAAAACTAAGTAAGTTGCATACTTTTGACTTTTAACTTAAGACTCTGCCTCTGCCTGACTGGAATATGGATAAAACAGTGCATGAGAAAGCAGCCATAGCAAATCGCAGTAACAAAGCCAGTGAAGGAAGCCTATCATTTTGCATACAACTAAATGTGGTATATATTAACTAAACACGCATGCATGTATATATATATATATATACGAGGGACTGCATATTAGAAAAGAAAGTGTAACATATATTAAAAATAAAAGAGAAAATTACTTGTAGCACAAACAAATTAAAAATATATTTCAATACAAAATAGATTTTAAATTCGAAAGCATAGATTTTATTGTCAAAAATCTAACAATAAATGGTTAATAAAAAGGGATTCAGACTAAATTGCTAAAACATGAATTAAGAGAGAAGAAAATAGTACCTTTAGGAAGATGAAGAGAAATGAAATCACTTCGGAACAGATTCCACAAGTAAAAGGGTGAAATGCGAACGTTTTTAGGGATTGAAAACCCTAAAACCAAAGACGATTCGACTGGATTTCAAGGTCAATAACAAATTATAAACAAAAAATTCACACAAACAAGAAAAACCCAAACCCTAAACACACAAAAAAAAGGAAATGAACCTGATTGAAGCTTGACCAAAAAACAGAATAGGAATGTCCTTTTCCTTCTTCGTTTTCTCTATCTTTGTCTAAATGTTGAGAAGAAACTGAAACAAATATTCTCGTTAAGTAAAAAATGAAATGAAGAATCGAAGAAACAAAAATGAAACCAATGCTAGTAGGGGAGGTGACGTCTCTGTGAATGAGTGAAATTAGGGATTTGGAAGGGGAATTAGGGGCTGGGTGAGGGAATGGGGAAGAAAAATAATTCGTGGAAGAAAACTACATCGTTTAAGTGAAGTTCGTATTGCAATATTTGCGGCGCTAATAAAAAATGCCACTAATTTTATAACTTTTGCAGCGTTTTCAGCAAAAACGCCACTAAAAAATTAATTTCCTATAACGAAACAACACCGTTTTGCACAATTTTTAATACACAGTTGCGGCGGTTTTAGACCAAACGCCACTATTGCTTACCTTTTGCGGCATTTCTGAGAAAAACACCACTAAAAATTTAATTTCCTGTAACTAAACAATGCCGTTTTGTACAATTTTTAATACATTGTTGCGACGTTTTTAGACCAAACGCCGCTATTGCTTACCTTTTGCAACGTTTTTGAGAAAAATGCCACTAAAAATTAAATTCATGTAACCAAACGGCGCCGTCTTGTACAATTTTTAATACATTGTTGCGGCGTTTTTTGTCCAAACGCCGCTATTGCTTACCTTTTGCGGCGTTTTTGAGAAAAACGCCGCTAACGATTGACTTTTTAAATATATATATGTTTGAAATAATATTATTTAAAAATTTTCAAATATTTAATAGTTTTATAAAATTAAAATTTGATACATTACTATGACATTATTTTTAATTGTTAAATTTTTATAAATTTTAATATGACATTATTTAAATGTTCAAATTTAAAATTGAATATAATGATGTAAGATAACTTCTTAGGTTAGGGTACTATTGGCTGGCTTATTATGGAGAAGGGGAGAAGGACAGCATAGAGTTTGTGCGTAAGTGTAAGTAGTGTCAGACTCATGGGGATTTCATCCATGCCCCTTCAACGTCTTTCTTTCACACCCGGTTTCGACCGTCCAATTCTTCCTCTAGTATTAAAAAATAATTTAATTTGGGTATCTTAAAATTTTAATAATTCTATTAATTATTTTAAAATTAGTTTTTTTTAAAGTACAAAGATTAAATTCTAATGAATTAAAGTAGGGGTGAGCATTCGATCGAATCGAATCGAATCGAAAATTTTCGAGTTAATCGAGTTTTCAAATATCATTTTATCATCCTAAGTTTATTTGAAGTTTTCTCGAATCTAGTCGAGTGAGATGGAATTCGAATTGAATCGAATCAAATATATTTGTTCGAGTTAAATTTTAAAAAATAATTTTGGGTCCTTGTAACCATTGTCACTCATCGTAATAAAATTTTTCCACCTTAATCAGTTTTTTTATTAACTTTCATCACCTCATAATTTATTTATTAATTTTTTATATACTGGTTAGCTTATTTGTTTGCTTAGTTGTTTCAATTATCTTGATTCTTGTCACTATGTATTTTGAAATTAAAAATATATTAAATATAAAAATATGATTTTTTAATAAAATTATTTTAAAAATAAAATGTGAAATTGATACCAATATAAAATTTTAACACGAATATTTTATGACATAATTAAGAATTCAATTTTAATATAAATATTCAATATGTCTAAACAATTCAATAATATAAATAATATAAAACGTGAAATTTAATTTAATAATATAAATAGTATATGTAAATAAAATTATTACTATTTATGTTTAGTGATTTTTTTTGGATAATTTTGATTTTTTATTTGAGAGTAAAGGGTGAGAAGTAAAAATTTAGGGGCAAAATAAAAAGTTTTGAGGAATAAAAGTTTGAGGGAAAGTAGATAGGGGGAGTAAAATTTTGGAGGGAAAATATTAAAAAAAAATTGGAGGGGGGAGGGTTTGGGGTAGATGGGAGGTGGGATGGGAAGAAAATAAAAGGTTTTGAGGGTTTTTGGGAGTAAAATTTTGAGAAAAAGTAAATGGAAGAGTAAAATTTTGGTGGGAAATGGATTTTGGGTAGATTAGGGGTTGGGAGGGGAGGGGAGTAAAAGTTTTGGGGGGAAAGTGAGAAGGAGTGAAAGTTTTGAGGGAAAAGTAAAAAAATTTGGGAGTTTAGGGTAAAAATGTAAAATATTATAGTTTGATATTTGAATTATTCGAATTATTCGAGTTATTCGAATTCGAAAACTCAACTCGATTCGAACTCGAAATTCGAAAAAAAAATTCGAGTTGATTCGAATAACTCGATTAACTCGAATAACTTGATTCGTTTAACTCGAAATTCAAATTTTTTTCGATTTTTTTCAAGTCGAATCGAGTTTTGCTCACCCCTAAATTAAAGCAAAAGGCTTAACTTTTTTTTTGATAATATAGAAGGATGAAATTCATAATTAGAAAAAAACCTCCTAAACCCTAAACCTAAATCGTAAACACTAAACTCTTAACACTAAATCATAAATCCTAAACCCTAAACCTTAAACCCCAAACCATAAATATACACCCTAAACCTTAAATATATATATTACAAGGGACAAAAGTAATTAAAAAAGAATATTAAATACTAAACCCTAAACCCCAAACCCCAAACCCCATACTTTACACCATAAACGCTAAACTCAAAATTATAATCCAAAAATAATAAACATTATATTATAAATCCTAATACCCTAAACCATAGACATTAAACCTTATATACTAACCCTTAACCCCTAAACCTTAAAATTATAAACCCTAAACCAAAAAGTCTAAAATAAAATGATTTTCTTGCGGCGTTTCTTAAAAATCGCCGTTAATGCCGCTAAAGCTCAACAAAAAAAAATGACATCATTTTGCTCAACTTTTTTATGGTGTTTTCCAAAAAGCGCCGCTAATGCCGCCAAAGCTCACCAAGAGAACGACGATGTTTTGCTCAAATTTTTTGCGGCGTTTTCCAAGACGCGCCGCTAATGCTTGACCTATAATGGCGTTTTACATAAATCGCCGCTATTGATCGATCTTTAGCTGTGTTTCTCAGAAAGTGCCGCTAATTCTCGATTTATTGCGGCGTTTGTTAAAAAGCGACGCTAATACCACTAAAGCTCAAAATAGAAAATGATGTCGTTTTGCTCAACTTTTTTGCAGCCTTATCCGTAAGGTGCTGCTAATGTTTGACCTTTAGCGGCGTTTTATAGGAAGCGCCGCTAATGATATTTAGCCTCGTTTTTCAAAAAGCGCCGCAAATTTTCAATTTGTTGCGGCATTTGTTAAAATGCGCCGTTAATGGCACTAAAGCTCAAAAAGAAAGCGATGTCGTTTTGCCCAACTTTTTGTGGCGTTTTTCGAGTAGCGCCCCTAATGCTTGATCATTTACGGTGTTTTTGAAACGCCGCTATTGCTTACCTATTGCAGCGTTTGTTAAAATACGTAGCTAATGCTCGATTTATTACGGAATTTTTTGTTCAAACGCCGCTAAAAACCTGTTTTGCTGTAGTGATAGCTCAATTAAAGAGTTAACGATACCCTCTCATTGACATTGTGTTGATTGATAAATATGGAACGTGGCCATGGGTTGCTCATTCTCAAACGAGCAATTTATCACAGTTATTTGTTGACAGTGATCATATTAATCATTAAAAGAACACAATGGTGATAATGAGATAAAATAGAATTGTATTGAGTGAATGAATGAATTTAACTCAAAGAAATTAAGGATATCATATGAGGGTAACACACACATGACTAGGTTATTAGACAAAATAGTTGGATGAATTGCTTTCATAAAAAGTATACAATTAGGAATTTTCAATCAGGGTACTTCTTGTGGATTGACTCCATGATTAATTAATATCAAATTATTAGAACAATACTTCTGGACATAATTGCAATTACTAGAGCCTAATTGTATATGTCCGATTGGTCCCTCTGCTAGATCAACAATAGCTCGATCAAATTGCATTTGAATTAGAAGTAAATCCTACGACTTTGGAAATAATTTAATTAAGTCAATTTTATTTTATGTGAAATTAAATGAAATTAAATTGGGTGGTCGTAAGAATTGTTTAACTAGAGAATTTGATTAAAGAATTTCCTTGAAAAATTAATTTGGAAAATCTAAGAGATTTTTGGGAAAATTAATTTTGATAAAGTATTATTAAATTAATCAAATTAATATGATAATTTTGTAAATAAATTTTCAAGTCAAACAATTGCCCTAATGGGTAATTGAACTTGAAAATTGGACCTGAGATCGTAAATGGGGCACGGGAGTCCAAAACCAAGACCAAGACCCAAAAACTAGTCAAACCGGGCCTGGTATGTGAAACCGGGCCTCTTGGGACTATACTAGAGAATTTGATTTCAGATTAATTATTTAAAAAATAATATTATTTTGATTATCTTAATATCAAATTCAATTTAATGTTTATCTTATAGATAAATTTTCTATTAATTAAATAAGATTTAATATTAAATTAATATAATATTTATCAAGTTAATTTAATATTAAAGTGATTAATTTAATCATAGTTGAATTCTCTAAAGTCTCCCTATATAAAGAGAGCCATGGGTCATTATTTTTCACGCATTTGAATTCAAGAGAAAGTTGTAGAAAGAAAATTCTCTAAAGAAATTATTTCGAAAAGTTCTAGAGATATTTTTCTTATTTACAAATTGGCCTAAAATTTTAGAGAAATTGAGTAATTACCCCACTGGTAATTTTTGTGAAAAATTTTCTAATTCGAAGCGAGACCACACTCGGGAAATGTGAGTTTGAGGATAGCGGAGAAGATTACTCGGTCGAAGTGTTCATCCTAGACAAATAAAAAAGGTATAGTTTTGATTAAGTGTTTATTACTTTAGATATCACAACCAAGTTCTTGTTTTGGAAAAAAAATTTAAAACTCTGATTTTCCCTAAATTTATTTTCCGTTGCATTTTTGAAATCTGATTTTTAACCGGTTGGACTCCCCATGAGCGAATTGAGATTTTTCCTCCCTTAGTGGACAGTTTCGACTTCATATTTGGTAGTAGACTTGTCCACTTCAGTGACCTAACTGAGAGTTGGGTCAAAATGAAATAAAGAGTCCAACAAATTAATTTAGGGCGTCCCATGTTGATCAACTATCAACCCACATCTGCATAGCTTCTATTGCAAGAATGTTACAGCATCAAGCATTAAATAGGTGAGCTTCAAGACTAACTTTTCTTCTTTTGCACCAAACTGCATCAAAATGACAAAAAAATGTAAAATTAGCATGTAAATAAGTAAGATTACAAATTTCATGTAAATAAGTAAGATTACAAATTTAACTTTAATTTTGCCCTACTTTAAAATTTTGTAATAAAACTACAAAATTTTCTATCAAAATACTTAGAATTTGCTTCAATTACTAGTCAGAAAGTGTTGTAAAAGTCTATATATTTCAGAGTAATCAGTCTTGCCAAAAACAATAAGGTTGAGATGATATCATTTCTGACTTCTTTGATGTTTACGAAGTACAAGGGTCAAGGAAATGTGAGGGAGTACATTATGGAGATGTTACATATTGCTTCAAGACTTAAGACACTTAAAATCTTCAAGACTTAAGACACTTAAAATCGAGCTTTCTGAGGAATTACTTGTTCTTATGATTTTGGTATAGCTTCTTGCATAGTTTAACCAATTTAAAATTAATTGCAACTTTCAAAAGCATAAATGGATTCTAAATAAGCTTATTTCTCATTGTGTGCAAGAGGAACTAAGTTTGAAACATGAGAAGTTTGAATCTACTCATTTGGCCAATGCTTCTAAACACAACAGCTTACATTTTGAATAGAGTACCCACTAAAGCAGCTGCAAAAACACCTTATGAGCTTTGAACAGGTTGAAAGCCTAGTCTAAACCACTTTCAAATTTGGGGATGTACAACTGAGGCAAGGCCTTATAGGCCACATGAAAAGAAATTGGACTCCAAAATAGTAAGTGACTACTTTATTGGTTATTCTGAGTGATCTAGGGGCTATAAGTTTTATGATTCCACAATTAAGAATATTTTGAGACAAGAACTGCAATATTTTTTTAGGGAGAAATAAGGTTAGAAACATTACTTTTAAAGAGGAACTAGATTCTAACTCAGTTTCTCCTTCATTTGGCACATTCCATGTTGATACCTTCAACCATACTGGCTTTTCAAGCTTTGTTAATGTGCTACAAGAAAATCTTGCATCAGTTCTAGTCACCCCTTCCAATGTGGCTGATCAAACATGGTACCTGAACAGTGGAGCAACGACACACATAACCAATGACCCTACCAAGTTCGTTGAATGTAGTTTGTATATTGGGTCAGGTACATTTACTGTAGGTAATGGTCATCGTGTTGTTATTTCTCATATTGTTTCATCATTTTTTTCCACTTGCTCTAGTGAATATTGTTGTATGATCTATTATTTGTTCCTGATATACACAAAAATTTGTTGTCTGTTGCAAAATTTGCTAAGGATAACAAAGTTTATTTTTAATTCTATCCTCATTATTGCTATATAAAAGATCTGAAAACTCACAAGATTCTACTCTTAGGCACTGAGTTAGGTGGGTTGTACAAGTTTTTGCCAGTAACACCTATACATGCTTTTAACACTACACATAAAGCCACTAATGCTGCTGTGTCTTTTTAGAAGTCTGATTCAAATTTTCAGTTTACTCGCTAACATCAACGACTCGATCATCCTTCCTTTGCTGTTGTTGATCAGATTCTGAAATCTTGTAATATTATAATTCCCAAAACTAAGTCATTTTGATTGTGTCATACTAATGAAATAGGAAAAAGCCATAAGCTATCATTTTTTTCTTCTACAATAGTGTATTTTGCTCCCTAGAGCTTGTTGTTGCTGATTTGTGAGGGCTAGCCTCCTGTTATTCATCTAGTTTTCAATATTACATATAATTTGTGGATGCTTTCTCTTAGCATACATGGATTTATTTTCTTAAAAACAAATCAAATGCATTTCAAGCTTTTTTATCGTTCAAGACTTCTGTTGAGTTACAATTAGGTGTTAAGCTTAAGCAGTTACAAATAGACAATGGAGGTAAATTCAGAAGCTTAACTCCCTATCTCAAGCAAAATGGTGTTACTCATAGACTCTCATGTCCTCACACATCTTAGTAGAAAGGATTGGTCGAATGACGTCACCAACACATTATGGAAGTTGTTCTGGTTTTGCCTGCTCAAGCATTACTGTCATTTTCTTATTGTACTGATGCTTTTCATTTTGCAGTACACCTAATGAATATTTTGCCTACAAAGGTCTTGAACGACATATCTTCAGTTGAAAGGTCATTTTGTATTCCACCTAATTACAAGCTACTCAAGGTTTTTATGTGTTTGTGTTATCTATTGCTTCAACCCTATAATAGGCATAAGTTGTAGTATCGATCCTCTTCATGTGTTTTTTTAGGCTATGCTTCTAGTCACAAAGGGTATAAGTGTATTGATCGTATTGGCCGCGTTTACATTTCTCATCATGTTTGATTTGACGAGAGTGTGTTTCCATTTGCCAAAGCTTCATTCTCAAATACTGCTCCAATCAAATCCGTTACTGCCAGACTAGCCACAACACTACCAGTGTTTATGTCTTCTCATTCTCTGACTCCACAACCAAATCAGCATGCATTGTCATCCACCGCTATTACTTCTGATTCTTCTACTTTTCTCACACCTACCTCTACTATTAATTCTGCTTAGTCTGCAGTTAGTATCTCTTCTAGATCATCTGTTGGTCCTACTATCAGTGTATCTCATAGATTTACTACTACGGTTTCTGCTGCTGCATCTTCTAGTACATCTATGGAGCAACAACATGGTTTTGTACTTGGTAACACACATCCAATAATCATCAGGAGTAAAGTTGGCATCTACAAGCCAAAGGTTTACACTGCTGCAGTAACCTTACTTGAGCCAACTAATATACATGAAGCTATGGTTGATCCATTCTGCCAGCTTGTTGTTCATGATGAGCTTCAGGCTTTGTCCAAAAACAATACATGGACATTGGTAGTACCACCTTCTGGTCGAGTTATTGTTGGATACAAGTGGATTTTCAAAGTTTAAAAGAATCCGGATGGTAGTGTAGTCCGCAACCAAGCACGTCTTGTGGCACAAGGGTTCTCTCAAGCTATTGGACTAGATTACCATGAGACATTTAGCCCTATGGTTAAAGAAAACACAGTTTGAACGATATTGCCATTGGTAGTGTCACAACGATGGAAACTAGGATAGGTTGATGTTAACAATGCATTCCTAAATGGTGATCTAACTGAAGAGGTGTACATGACACAACCTCTTAGATTTGAAGTTTCTTACGCAAATTAGACTTTTCTGGCTTGCAAACTGAACAAGGCACTATATGGTCTTAAACAAGCCCCGAGAGCTTGGTTTGAAAAGCTGAGAGATTTTCTGGTTCAGAAGTAACAATTTTAGCCTTCTCATGCAGATCCATCATTGTTCTTCAAGAAAACTACAGCTGGATGTGTCCTTTTGCTTGTATATATCGATGACATAATTGTCACAGGTGATTCAGACTTGGAAATTGATCAAGTAGTGTAGTGCCTTGATAATCAGTTTTCTTTAAAGGACTTAGAGGATCTCAGTTATTTTTTTGTACTTGTAGTCTTTCGCAAGGGTGATTTTATACATATTTCCCAGTACAAGTATGCTCGAGAGCTATTGGATCGATGAAGTATGGAAAATGTTAAGCCTATTAACACTCCTATGGTGAGTTCACCTACATTGACTTCTCTGGTTGGCACTCCACTTGATGATGGTACAAAGTAAAAACAGATTGTTGGAGGATTACAGTACTTGTGTCTCACCCGACTAAATATTGTCTTTGTTGTCAATAAGGTGGGCTAATACATGCATTAGCCACATGACATTCACTGGGGTATTGTTAAGCGTTTTACGATATGATTGAGGGACACTTGACCATGGAATAATTTTTTATCCTTCAAGGTTGCACTGACCGGATTTTCTGATGCCAATTGGGCAAGCTGTCTTGAATATCGTAAGTCCAGAGATAATCTCATTGGCTGGACATATAAGAAACAAAGTGTAATGTCACAATCCACTATAGTAGCAGAATACAGAAGCTTGGCAAATGCAGCTTTTGAAGTAACTTAGTTTCATTCTCTACTTGATGAAGTTGGGATAAAACTTTCGGGACCTCCAATTGTCCGGTGTGACAATTCCAGCACAGTGTCATTGGTTGCCAGCCCAATGTTACATGCTTGAGTGAAACATGTAGAACTTAACCTGCATTTCGTTCAGGACAAGGTGTTGAGTGGCAACATGCAGATGACCTATGTTCCTGGTAGAGATCAAATATCATATATACTCACCAAGCCATTGACCATAAGGAGTTTTGCTGAATGTCGTGATAAACTTAATGTGATTTCACTTACTGTTTTTCTTGTTTCTGCAGGGGAAATATCAACATATGTTAACAAAAACTATTAACAGAAGCAACTAAATAACTATTATTAGTTAGCCTCAACCAATTTATAGCTATTAACTAGTTATAGTCATAGCTATGAATTAGTTATAGTCTTTTTGTATAAATAAACAAGTCTTATATCTCAAAAGAAGGCTTCAATTCAAGATTTCATTCATTTCTTACTAGACTTCTAATAGATATATGTTGTATATGAGGTATGCCTTTAACATGCAACAACACTACTACCACATTATTGGTTTAAGAGTTGCACAATAATTTATGTCATATATTGCTTTAATATTTCGCCATAATGCTTGAATTGTTTGAGATAGTTTTAGTTATGAGTGAACTAAACTGGTTTCAGTTTGATCTATTTAGTTGTCTTGATTTCTAAATATTTCACAGGGATGATAGGGTTTTACATTTGCATCTATAATTTGCTTATGCATTGACTTTCTTTCTTTCTTTCTTTCTTTTTTAATGAAGTGTTTTACCATTTCTAGATATACATGCTTGGTACTAATCAATATTTAAAATGAAAACTGTCACATTTATTTATATAATTTTTTTACTACGATCTATAATATACTTATCAAACCCTCAACTTTGTTTGTAGAGTCTAAAAACTCCATTAACGGTATATCAAATAATTTTCTAAAACAAAATAATAAATTTATTAAAGGGTATATAGGTCATTTGAATATTTTAATATATTTTGATTTAACTTTTCTTTTAAAAATATATTAAAGAGCATATTTGTCATTCAACAGTTTTTTTATGCTATTACTAGAACTATTTTCTTAAACCGAATACATTAATATTATTACCATATTCATTCTATTCCATCTAGAGGTGTTCATGGGCCGGGCCGGGCCGAGCCCGGAAAAAAGTTTCGGCCCGGGTCCTAGGCCCGGGCCCGGCCCGGCCCGAAATATGGGCCTAGAATTTTTCCCAGGCCCGACCCGGGAAAAAATTCATAAGCCCGGGCCCGGCCCAACCCGGCCCGTTTTTTAAATAAATACCAAAAATTTATTTTAAAAATTAAAATAAAAATTAAAAAAGTATTTTAAAAATATTTTAAAATTAAAAAAATTAAAAAAAGTATTTTAAAAAAATTTTAAAATTAAAAAAATTTAAAAAAAAGTATTTAAAAAGTATTTTAAAGTTAAAAAATAAAAAAAATAAAAAATATTTATTATTCGGGCCGGGCCGGGCCCGGGCCAAAAAATTGGTGCCTGAGGCCCGGCCCGTTTTTTAATCGGGCCTCGTTTTTTTGCCCAAGCCCATATTTCGGGCCTATATTTTTACCCAAACCCTCCCATATTTCGGGCGGGCCGTCGGGCCGTGCCGGGCCGCCCGGCCCATGAACACCTCTAATTCCATCCAATCAAACTATTATTACATTCATTCTATTCTATCACAACTCTATTCTATCTTGAGACAATAACTATTCCATTAGAGGCAAACCACTGTCATTGATGATATGGTTTGCTGTGTTTTAGGCTTAGGCTTTGACTAAGGCCTCTGCTCTCTAGTGTCAATAATTCATTGATATCAATATCTACTAAGCTCAGGGATCTTGAGATCTAGGCTTAAGGACCCTTCTTGTGTTTTTTTTTTCTTAGCTTGTTGGAATGTTTTTTTTTTTCTTCCTTTTGCTAGTTATGTAAAGGGTCTAATGATCTCCTTTTGTACTAAAAAAAATTAGCCAACTTTCAGGATGCAGTTTGATCCATGACATCTAGCCCATGTTTTTCAAATGGCCTAAAAAACAAACATGGCTAAATTTGGGACACCTGTAATCATTCCAATAGGTAAGAGTATGGACCTTGCTTTCGCACACACATTCCTCGTTGGTGCCGATATCCATTATCCGGTATACTGCCACAGCCACAAATGTAAATGTTATTCAAAGACTGACATGGACAATAGTTATCCACCTATCCTCGGATGCACTAATCATTTATCTTATTACCAACAAATCTTTGAACAACCAACTTCCTGTAACACACACACACAAAAAAAAAAAGCTAACTTTGATTGGACCTGTTGTATCATCCCCTCCCCACTCATTTCCTGCCATGTTGCCCCGTTAGCAGCCTTTGTTGCGACTTTAATCTTGCTATTGTGACAATATGTGCTGACTTCCTCCAGTAAGTTTAACTCCATTCACGGTTCAACATCCTCTCTTTAACCCTAATTTTGAAATTAACCCAGCGGACAGATATATGATATATACAAAATAAAGAAGTTAAGTGTGTTACCACTCATACAAAACTCTCGTTTCTTCCCTCTTTGTTTTGTCTAGTCTTAGAATATTTAATTAATATACTGTGTTGCTTTTTCCAAAGCAAGTTGAATTTTGATAAGGGTTCATTAGAAGTGTTGATTTAAGAAAATAATAAACGAGGAATTGGAGGCTCAGTCACACAATCCTCAACGTCCAATTGTGGAGAGATACGACTATTTGAGTCAATATAGTTTGCAAATCAAAATCTTGGTGAAAGTGTCAAGCAAAAACAAAATAAATAAACAAATATAATAAAATACATTAGCAACATTCCCTCAAATCACACACATGAGATATGATTATGACCTACACCAATGGGGTACATAAAGTCTTTTGTCTCATTGGCTTAGCTTCATTAGAATAGTCAAAAATAATCTTTGTAGATAATATTGATTTTACTTATTAAAAATATTTGTTATATTTTTTATAAACTTGAAAAGAAATATATAGAAATGTTATTATTTATAGATTTCGCATGTCATTGTTGATATTTATTTGAATTAAAATTAAATTAAAAGAATATATATATTCGACTATGTTGCAGTTGGTACTTTGAATTCTTCTTTACCAATTAAGACATAAAGGAAAAATAAAAAATTATGGTTGCAAGAGAGGGTCGTAGGAAGAAGCTACGTATGAGAGACACCTGTACTTTGAAAACAAATAAACTACGATATTAAACAAAGGCTGGGGCACGTGTCCTTATTTCAAATCAACTTTTTCAAAGTTGAACCACTAACTTCAAATAAAATGACTACGTAAGATACTTAAGCCAAGTGGCAAGTGTCCATTGGTTGACGGGTGACAGGTGAAAGATACTTGTCTCAAGGCATCCGTTCATATTGGGCAAGAATAATAGTGGGAAATACTGCTACATCAAAATGAATAAGGTTTTGGAGATTAATGTGGAGATTCAAAAATTATATAAAACGACTTGCTTTTACTCTTGAGACACCCCTGAATGTTTTTCCAAAGACATAATCAGAGATGGAATTCGATATTAACCGGTGGAACATGATTCATGTGTCTGATACTTTATGATTAAAAACAAGTCTAGATTCAGACATTATAATTTTTTAATATTAATATTTGAACGATGACATTATGGAATTAGAGATCTCTAAAACGACAAGATCATGATGTTAAATTACTAAACATGATTAAATTATGATAATAAATAATAGTTAAGCTAGCCACAATGGCTAAGAAAATGGACGGCTAGCTAGGACTCTTGATGCCGACCTCTAAGCCTTAATTTTATTTTTCATAGCTAAGGGGTAATCAAATAAAGATTCGAATGGTAATGTTTCAAGGGCAGATAAAAGGGTTATAAATACACGCACTTGGGTTGCTTATGAGCTTTATAAAGACTATATAAGCATATTCTGAAGCACACAAGTCCAAATTTGTTCCCTTTTGTTGAACACTGCTTTGTAGAACTTAAAAGCTTGTAAAGAGTGATCCTAGAAATGATGTTTGATGGGGGAGATAATTATACTCAGGAGATGATGTCGGTGACTGGAATTTCAACAACCAAAACGAAGAACAATAACAAGAGGAGGTTCAGCGATGAACAAATCAAATCGTTGGAATTGGTGTTCGAGTCCGAAACCAGGCTTGAGCCTGGGAAGAAGTTGGAGGTGGCTAAAGAGTTGGGGTTGCACCCAAGGCAGGTTGCAATCTGGTTCCAGAACAAGAGGGCTCGGTGGAAATCGAAGCAGCTTGAACAAGATTACAGCATCCTACAAGCCAATTATAACATTCTAGCTTCCAAGCTCGAAAGTTTAAAGAAAGAAAAGCAGGGCTTGGTGATTCAGGTACTACTTTCACTTTGCATTTGCATACAAAGAAAGCAATGAAAAGATTATAACATGTTAGATGTTTTTAAATCATATATAATATAACAGTTGCAGAAGCTGAACCATTTGCTTAAGAAGCCAGAAGAGGAAGGCCAGTGTTGCGAACAAGTGACATCAATGAACAGCATTGACGGAGAGTCAGATCAGGGGGAGGGTGTCAAGTCTGATTCTGAAGGGCAGCTCAGTTTATCAATGGAAAGATCGGAACACGCACTTGGAGGGTTCTCAGATGATGATAGTGGCACAAAGATAGACTGTTTTGGACTGGAAGAAAAGCTTAACTTTATAAGCATGGCGGAACCAGCTGATGGTTCTTTGACATCTTCAGAAGAGTGGCAGAGCTTTGACTCTGATGCTCTCTTTGATCGGTACAGTAGTGGTTATGAGTGGTGGGACTTTCGGTCTTGAACAAATGAAATAACAAAAAAAAGTACGGAGGAAAATGTATGAAAATAATCTTCCTTGTATAAACAACCAAGAGGAAATATAAGAGAGAATTGAACGAGGCATATATATATTTACCGTCGACTAGTTCTTGTAAATCCTCAAAAATGGGAAATTCATTGAGTTGGTTCAATTCTGAAAAATATGATCAAACCAATAAAAATTAATTTATGCTTATTCTCTTTTTAATTTTATATTAAGAAAGAAATTTGTAAACCAGAAGTGGCGGAGGAAAGATGAAGTGTTCCACAAAAACATCCACATGAGTGTAGGAGCACGTGGCCAGCGACTGATTGGTCAGACCACTGCCGAGTAAGATAAAACTGCGATTCTCCCACACGTTTTATTACAGCCCTGGCCTCAAATACAGGTGCTCAGGCCCGGATTCCTGACTTATTTTATATTTGTACCAAGTCCCATGTTTATATTTTTTTTCTAAATTTATCTATATTTTAAAAATATTAATTTAAGTCATTTTAATATATTATTTTAATATTTAATATTTTTATACATTCCCATTTATTAAAAATTTTTATATTATCGTCTTAACCTTATTTCAATATTTGTATTAAAATGATATTATATATTTAGTATATATTTTTTAATGTATTCTAAATTATATAATATACAAAAATAACATAATATAAAGTATATAAACTTAAAATGAGTTGGGTCAAGCTGGGCTCAAGCCTTGAATGTTAAAGCCTGAGCCCGACCCATATTTTAAATGAGCTTAATTTTTTTGCCCAAACTCTTTTTTGAGTCTAATATTTTTGCCCAAATCCTCTCAAATTTTAGACGAACCTTCGAACCTAAACAGATAACCCGACCCATAAATAAGTCTAATCTAAAATTATTTTTAAACAATTGATCTAATTGGTTTAGTCTATTCAAAATTTTAAAAAATTAAAAAAAATCTAATTCAACCTTATTTATGGTCTGATTTAATTTTTCCATACCAAATCTTAGATTTAACTGATTCAAAAAATCTCTTTAAATCGATATTCCCACCTCCCGATCCAACCCGCTGGTCTAGTTCAAACTCACCGATTTTCACTCCTTTAGCTTCCTCTCTAACATGTAAGAAAATCCCTCTCTATTTATTAATTTATTCCCCAATTAGCTCCCATTGCTCTCTCAACTTCTGGGTTTTTCTTTTCTGTAGTTGAAGAAATGGATTCTGGAGAACAGGTTTTTGTTTTTGAAGAAGTGGCAAAACGCAAGGAAAGGGATGATTGTTGGCTTTTGATATCTGGAAAGGTTGGTTTTCCCCTCTTCTTTTGTTGTTGATTTATATTTTATAGCTTAATTCTAGAATTTGAAAGGCTATATTGAATTGAATGTTTTCTGTATGACAATGAAATTATTAGATTCTCCCTTCCGATTTGAACTTTTACAAGTATTTCCATATATGCATATCCACGTTTTCCAATGATTACTGGTACTATTCAAATTAGTAGAAACTTAATTAAAAATGATGCTGAATCCTTTATCTGTCGAATTGCTGACATTTTCGGTGAAATCAAATTCGGGTTTTTGCTTATAAGTCCACATTAGATAATTCCATCTGAATACTACAATGAAGCCTTGTTTCATGTTCATTTAAACCTATTTTCTTTTCACCCTAACATATCAGGTGTATGATGTAACCCAATTCTTGGAGGATCATCCTGGAGGAGATGAAGTCTTGCTAGCCGCTAGTGGTAAGATGATTGTATTGTTATCTGCCAATAATTAACCGGCGGATCGTATTTCTTTATCCCGGCTTGATTCATCTTTATTCATGTTGGTACCACTATGAACTACTTGTTCCGCAGGAAAGGATGCGACACAGGATTTCGAAGATGTTGGTCACAGTGATGATGCAAGGAACATGATGAAAAAATACTACATTGGTGAGGTGGACAGCACCACTGTTCCTCCTTCAAACAAGATCAAACCACAGACGTATTCAGTGACTCAAAAAGATGACGAACCTGGCTTTCTGTTTAAGATATTACAGATCTTGGTACCCATCTTGATCTTAGGTTTGGCATTTGGTTTCCAGTTCTTGGGCAAAAAGGAAAAAAACTGAAGCTTAGATTTTCTACTTTTCCCACATTACGGTTGCTTATAAATAAGGTTGGTGAAAGCTGTCTTTGTTGTTGTTGTTGTAATATTCAATCATCTACTATTGGTTGCTAATAATAATGGCTTAGCAATCTCTTGCAATTATTCCGGACTTTGCTGTCAAATTTCTGTTGTTAATAATAAATCAAACATGAAAATACCACATTTTCAAACAATTATAATATTTAATTTAGAAATATTAATTAATTTGTAATAAGTATAAAGTTGCAATAATTACACATTTAATAATTATTATAATTTATTTTACCATTATTAGATAAAAAAGTTTAATTAAAAATAAAAGTAGTAATTATTTACAAATTGTTATAGTCAACTTTTGAATGTTAAGAAAATAAAATAAAAATCAAATAGTAAAAGGGAAGATTATGTTGAAAATAGTACAAATATTTATTATTAAAGAATTATTGATCTACAAAATATTAATATTTTAATATGGTATTTGAATTGTTAATATATTTTAATTAGATTTAACAATAGGAATAATGAATTAAAATATATTATTTAAAATTAATTAAAAATTAAATACGTAAAATCACATGTAATGCATGTGACATTAGAATTTAGTAAATATAAAAACATGAGTTTGGAAAAACTTTTAAATTAATTTTATACTAAATTAACATTCTAATAAAAATTTATTAGTATTATTATGTAATAATAAAAGTAATATTAATGAAACATGATAATATATTATGTGAAATCAATTAATTTGATTATATTTTTAAATGTTCTACTTAAAATATAACATAATATATTATTAATTAATAAAATTTTAAATTTATAAAATCATGGAATATAACTGGATAAATTACAAAAAAAAATGTTGTTATATTAAGCTTGTTCGATAATATGTTTTGATATAACAAACTAAAATATTTTTGAATAAAATTGATAAAATTATATCTTCAAATGCAGTCTAAGAGATATAATTTTGAAACTACTACTTTGAACTCTTAGAAAAACTTTTTGAATCAACCTTTAATCAAGTTAAAATGGTTTCAATCAAGTTAGAATTTTTCAATCAAAATTAAATTGTTTTAAAACAAGTCAATATAACTCCAGACCAAGAAGTATCGATAGTTTCTAAAATATCGATACCCCTCCAAAAAATCGGTACCAATTTGACATTCTGTTTCTCGAACATTTTAGCCAAGTATTGACCTAGTCTCAATATTTTTCATATGGTATCGATAAAAGTTCACTGGTATCGATATTTCTAGCTCTAACGGTCACTGAATTCTACATTAAATGCTAAAAATATCAATACCTTGTTACAAGTATTGGTACTCGTGATTGCTAGTGAATTAAATCCACTTGTTATTTCATCCCCAACGGCTCCATCCATTTCTCTAACAACCACAACGGTTGGAAATCAATTAGGGAGTATAAATATTAGCTTCCAAATGTCTTACAACAACTAAAGAAATTATCAAGCTTAAAGATCAATCAAAACAACCTTGTGCTTATAATTCTCAACAATTTTCTTTAAACACACTTGTAAGCTTTCATTGTATTCATTTAGCTCAAGTGTTTCTCTTTATAATTGAGTTTAATTTGCAAGCATTTTGATCTTGTTAGGGTTTGTTCTTAGTTTGCTTATTTGTTATTCTCTTTGAGAGGGTTTTGTTAAACCAAACTTTATTTGATAAAATGTTTTGATATAACAAATAAAGTGTTTTTGAATAAAAGTTAAAATTGAATAAAATTGACAAAATGATTTTTCGATTTGAAGTCTAAGAGATAAAATTTTAAATATTTACTTTGAACTCTTAGCAAATTTTTGAAACAACTTTAAAATCAAGTTAAAATAATTTTAACTAATTTTAACCAAGTTAAAATGATTTTAACAAATCAAACTGTTTTTCAAACAAGACAGAATTGTTCCAGGCCAAAATGTATCAATACTTTTTTGGCCAAGTATCGATAATTTTGAAATATCGATACCCTTCAAATAAACGATACCAAAATGGCATTTTGTTTTTTTTTTATAAAATCAACAAAGTATCGATACGGTATCGATACATTTTCCTAAGGTATTGATAAAAATTGTTTTGGTATCGATAGTTAAACTCCAACGGTCATTGAATTTAACATTTATTGCAATAAATATCGATACCTTCTTATTTGATATCGATACTCGCTGTTGTAGGTGTATTAAATGCTTTGATTTTCACATCCCCAACGACTCTATTAACTACCACAACAACCTCAACAGTTGGAAATCATTTAGAGGTATAAATATCAGCTTCTAAAGTTCTTACAATAACAAGAAAGCATATTCAAACAAAATCATCAATCAAACAACCTTAATTTGTGCCCAATACTTCTATAATTTTCTTGTATACACTTGTGATCCTTTACTTTCATTCCTTAGTTCAAGTGTATCATAGTTTATTTGTGCTCAATTAGCAAACACTTTGATTGTGTGAGGATTATTTCTTAGTTTCTTTCTTTGTAATTCTTTGAGAGGGTTTATCTTAAAATTCGGGTAAAAGTCTTAAGAGAGTTGTAAGGTTAAATCTTGTCCTCAAAGGTTAAATAAATTAGTGAATTTGGGAAAATCCTTAGTTGTGGAAAGCTAAGATAGTGGAGTAGGTAATTGGGGCCGAACCATTCTAATTCTTTGGGTTCATTGTTTCATTTTCTCTCTTTGCTTCCACCAAATTTTTAAAAGGGCAATTCACCTCCCCTCTTGGCAATTTCGGTTTGATTTATCGAGCTAACAGTTTTGCCTTAAACCCAAACCTTAAGGAGGTTTGTAAGGTTAAAAATTGTCCTCAAAGATTGTCAAAATTTTTAATTATGGAAAGCTAAGGTAGTGTAGCAAGCAATTGGGGTCGAACCACCATATATAGACGTGTCTCTATCTTTTTCTTAACAATCACAAAATTTTTAAAATGCCAATTCACTCCCTCTTGGTATTTTCGAGTTGATTATTCGAGCTAACAAAATCCATTTTTTTAATTAAATTGATATTAGATATGATTAATTTAAATATGATAATAATTAGTAATGTTAAAATTTAATTTTATATAATTAATAAAAATTAAATGTGTGAGATTAACATTATTTATATAAATAATATCAATATATTGATAATCTAATCTAAAATGTACAGATTTATTTATTCTTAATTTATTTGTAAAAATAAAAGAAAATAAATATATTTTATAGTTAAATTAGGTTTTTTTATAAATATTAATTACATCTAATCAAATCGATTTAATCAAATGCGTTCTCGATTCGACAAATAGTATGACTCATATTTATTTAAGAAATTAAGATGAAGAAAATCGATCAATTAGTAATTAGTACTTTGTATTATCTATGTTTCCCATATTTTAATTATATAAAATCAATAATATAATATAATATATTTATAATTATAAATATTTTCTTAGTAATGTTTTTTTATCAAATCTTGAATATAAAATTACATTAGTAATGAATTATTAATACAAAATGATTATAATTATAATTAATATGTTTAATTATCAATGTAATAGTTATTGTATCAACAATTGGTTGGAAGAAGAGGAAGTGGGCTTCTTTTCCCCGAGCATTTGAATCAAGTTCAAATCCTGAAGTCGTCTTGGTTGGGAAGGTTTTACTTAAATACCACATTCGGCCCAAACAGCACACTCTCAGACCACAAAATGGATAAAGACACTTGTAATTATACCAAAAAAAGTAATAGTTATTATCACTTAATTAGACTTTGGATTCATGTTAAATTCCACTTATTATTTTATATTAATTAGTTTTACACTTATATATCAAATAAAATTAATATTTAGCACTATACATATATGTATTAGCAAGTCATTTTCATTCAAAATAACATATAAAAAATTACTGGAAAATCATATTTTAACATTATTCAATATGTTTTGTTTCCATAAAAAGAAGTTTGATTTTATTATTATTCGAGATGTTTAGGTGTTATTATTATTCAATATTCAATACTTTTACTATTATTTAAATTTAATAATATTTACTTAATTGTGAATGTTGTGTTATTAAATATTATGTTAAAGGTAATGAAATATTAAAGTGATGGTTTTTGTAGATGAAATTTATTTTATTAAAAATTTTGATTAAGATGGTGTCAAACATAAAGTGATATCGAGAAAATATTTTTTAAATAAAATGGAAAATAATATTATTTTTGTAATTTACTTTAACCAAATAAATTTAAATAAAAAAAACTTATCATTTGAATTTTATAGGTTGAGAATGAAGGGCCAAACCGAATCTACATCTGAAAGATCGACGGATTTAAGATACAACTCTAAAGGGAAAATTTCGGGAATACTTTATTCCCTTTTTATCTTTAGGAGAAATTCCCATGGATACCAAATAGGGATGACCCGATCCGATTTTACAGACTTGGAGATTCTTCTCTAAAATTAGAACTAGACAAATCGAGTCGGATCGGGTTTAAAATAAATTTACCCCACTTATAAAATTATCTCTCTTTTTTTTTTAAATTTTTTAATTACAATTTAACCTCTTAATAATTTTAATAGGAAAGCTTTTAGGCCTTAAAAATTACATTTTGGGTTTCTATTATAATTCAATAAGTTAATATATGAGGTTTGCCTCGTTATACACATACCTGTAATAATAAAAAATTTGTTCTACCAGCTTGATTTAATAATATATTGGGAATTGACTTTAAACTAATTGATTTAATTTCTTTTATAATTAAAAATTTTGTTTGATGCAATAAAATGAAATAAGTTTGGGTCGGATCAAATCGAATCGGGGTTAGATTTTTTATAAAATTTCAAGGTCAAGGGTCGGAGTGGGTTTATTATTTTTAATGTCGGGTATGAAATTTTGGGTCGGGGTCGGGGTAGGAAAAGGAAAAAATCCGACTTGTCTCACCCCGTTGCAATCCCTAATACTAGTGGCGAATCTAGAAATATGACTTAGGGGGAAAAAAATTTTAGGAGACGAAGTTAAAGTATATATTTTTATGATAGTAAATATAATTTTGCTATTTTAATAGTCTATATTTTTATAAATTTTAGAGAATTAAATCAAAATTGTGGCTAAAGTGTAATTTTTCTATTACTAATTTAAAACTTTATAAATTATAAAGGGTTAAATGAAAAAAATTGATTTTAAGGAGGTCGGCCCCCTGCCTAATACCAAGTGTAATGAAAGGTAAAAGTTGTGTGTTAATCACATTATGGTATAAAATAGGGAGCAAATGAAACATGAGTCTAACAGCGTATAAAATTGCAATACTGGCATTTGCCAAAGAAAGTTTGAAGGATATGTCAAGGCCAATTGCAAACACAATGGTTTTATCCGCCATTATTATCACACTCCAAATTTAGCATATTTATATTCCCGTAATTCTAAACTCTAAAGGGCCTGGACTTGGATTGTCTTCAATTAGACACCTTGAAGAGTGGTATCGAAGAACCCGAACCCATCTACCCTTTCCTCACTCAAACAACTCACATATAGTATAATTTATTCTCAAAAACATTTTAAGTGTTGTAACCTAAATTAATTCAAACAAACAAAACCACTTGAAACCCCTTTAATTTGATGTTTTGCTTTCTCTCTAGCTGTTGTAGCCATTGGTGTGTTCCTTGACATGGAATCCGCCAAGGGTTGGTTTAGTGTTGAGAGCAAGGTGCACACCAGGGTCATGCTGAGTGCATGAAGAACTGTAGACAATTGAGTTATTAATCCCTTGCACATTGCTGTTAATGAATGCATTCGTAGGCATTGCCTTTGATAAGTTTCTTTTTGCCTTCATCTTGCCATCAGCTGCCTCACCTCTGCCGCTAGAAGAATTGGCCTTCTTTTGGCCCTGAAACACATTTTTATGGGGTGATTGGAATATCTTCATGAAAGCACCTTTATTATCACCAGTAATTGTTATGATCCTCATGCCCGCATCTTCAGAATCAGAAGAATACTTATTCCCACGACCTTTCTCCTTTGTCTCACCTTCCTTGAATGGTTCTTTGTGTCCATTCAGCGGACTGCTAGGCTTGCGAGTGTCACCAAATAGCCATCCCTTTGGCTTGTCAATCATCTTTTGAACGAGCACGGTCTTTTGGTCGGCCTCAGCAGGGATCTTTTTTTCACGCTCTGCTTGAGCTTTCATCTGGGAAAGTGGGAGAGTTAAAGGAGAAGTTGGTCGAGCAGTTGGCAGTTCGGTCTTCGGTGATTGAATTTGATTTTGGATTGCAGGTTTGACTGCAGTTGTTGTTGATGCTTTGGGGCTAGGCATTCGAGACGTGGTAGTCACAGGGGAGGCAGATTTTTGGGTTAGGGAACTTGTAACTGGTGTTGTAGTTGGGGCATTCTTGGCAGGAGAAATTTCCGTGGTGGTTGGCTTGGCTGGAGAAGTAGTTGACACAGTCTTCACTAGGGAACCAGACACTGAAGAAGTCTTGGCAGTAGCAGGAGCCATTGTGGAAGTTGTAGGTTTTTTATCGGCTGGCGAAGAAGGTTGAGAAGCTCTACCAACAGGGGATGTTGTAACCGAAGAAACACCACCAGCTGCTGGTGGTGAAGCAGCGGCATTCGGTTGAGTAGCTAGAGTTGGTGGAGGCCTGAATGCAGGTCCAAGAGTGGCTGGTCGTGGCGGAGCTGGAGCGGGTTCTTGGGGTGGTGACCTTGATATGGATGTCAATCGAAACCAAGGTCGAGTTGGTGCGGGTTGGTTTGACATAATGCGGACTGGTTTGAAAGATCAAAGGCTTAAATCTAAATGCACAAGAAATGATGATATAAAACGTCTAGCAGGATAGATTTATATACTAGTTTTGGTTCATGCACAAATGCCCCAAACCATAATCCACTGAGAAAGAAACGCATCCAACCAATTGCAATTGATACTGCAGATTAAGGGCAGACAAAAGTCAAATAGGAATATAATGGTGTAATTTATAAGGGGTCAAATCCGATTCTAGTAAAATATAAGTCAGATAGTCAGAGTTCCATGTTATCAACGTGCAATAAGAAATTCATTGCAGTCAAAATTTGAGCACAGGTGGGAATAAAAAGAAGTTGGTTCTTTTCAATTAGAATCCTCGGCCGATTGATCTGATTGGTCTACTGCTCATCCAGCAACAGAAATGGAAATGACTTTTAGATGCTGGAAATTCCAGAAATAGTATTAATTTATGGAAACAGCTGGAGGAATTTGCAGTGCCGATCGTGGCTCGCTTTCTCCCACAATCATAACCGTTCCTTTTTTCTTTGAATGAGGTGGGTGGCGGCTACATTGCACTTTATACATATTCTTAACCAATTTACAGATCACAAAAACTTGGTTCCATGATTCTTCATATCTCTCTCTAAGATCTTCACACCCCAAACTGTGACAGATTCTTACAAGAGAAAACTGATGCCGTTGCTGTCTGTTTCTTGCTTCTTACTTTGCCGGCTGAGATTGATTTGAAGGTTTAGTTAAATATTTTATATAAATGATTGCTTACCGTCGAAACTTGAAACATCTAATCTTATGTTTCTCTTTCTATTCCCACAGGAATTCTTAAGGTGGAACCTGGAATATTACTATTTTCATTTCTTTTAAATTTTACTTCCTGTGTTTTAATTTTCGTCCCTCCATCTGTTTTATTCTTAGGATAGTTGACTCTATAAAAAAGTAAATTAACTCTTTTTTCTTTTTTCTTTTTTCTTTTTACAATCGTGTCAATTTTGTTATTGCTATTTAAAAGTATATAAACAAGAAAATTTTTTTTTTTTGTATTGTTAAAAATAATTGAAAATTTATTAAAACTATAAACAAAAAATCTCAAAAACTCAAAAAAATGTTATTTACTCAAACTTATCCATGGATCAGGCCATGGCCCGAGTCCAAATAAAATTTCAAACTCAGAACTATTTTTTATCCAACCCAAGATATAAAACACCTTGTCTGAGCCCGACCTAAGTCGTGTCAAGCCTACCACGTTGAGCAACCTGCTTGGCGCGTGGACAAGTCTATTAATTTAATACATGAATGGCAATAAAGCCTCTTCAAACTTTGAGTTATTCATTTGGTCTATATTAAATCAAATTTGAACAAAATTTTTTATTATTTTCAATTAGATTAATTATATATCAAAAATATTTTTATGTTAATTTAATTATAAAATATATAAAGTATCAGTATAGAATCAGTTCAAATTATTTAAATATTATTTACTTCCTAACTGATAAATAATCGATTTTAATTATTTTTATACATAAATTATCTGAATTAAATTTAAATACACTGGGTAAATATTTCTTCAAAATATGCTATATAAAAATTTAAAACTTAAGTTATTGTCTTTGCAATTTACCAAAATGATGTCCTTTTATATAAATCTTTTTAATATAGTGTATTTAGAACCAAAAATATTAAAATTAATTTGAGTTGATCCAGAGTTTGTATTATTACTTAAAATTAGTTTATACCAATATTTTATATACTTAATAATTTGTTTCACAAAATATTAATTTTGATATATAATTAATCTAAATGAAAATTAAAACCTTGTTTAAATATAATTGAATATGGATTGAACAAATATCTCAAAGTTTGGAGAGATCTTATTAGCATTAATGGAATAAATTAATAGACTTGTTCATGGTCGGAAAGCTTGCTTGGCTCGGCCTAAACAAGGTTTTTTAAATCGTAACCCTGCTCGATCAAAATTTAATTTAAAATATAAAAATATTTTTAAAATTAAATTAAATTATAAAAAATATTTTAAATATTTTATTAATTTTTGAACAGTGAAATGAACTTTTGGGCAGACTAAAAGTGGGACTGGACTTTAAAAATTTTTTTGGACATTGGCCATGACCTGACATAGCCTAACCCATAGACAGGTTTAAGTAGATAAAACTTTTTTTTTTTTAATATTTGGAATGTTTTAAAATTTTCATATATTTTAAATTTGAAGAGTTCTTTTTTTATTTTTCATATTTTTTAAATATTTTTTATGAATGTTTATGTAGTTTTGAAAAGTAAGGACCAAATGGACTCAAAATTGTAAATAATAAGCATTAAAAGAATTATTTTAATTATTTTTTATAACAAATTAAGGACAAAATTGAAATAGGGACCAAAATTTTGAAATGAAGAAAATGAAAGAGAAATTAGAAGGGGAATTGGTTTGGCAGGCTAAAAGGAAAGGGTAGTGAGAGTTGAAAGGGTTTTGAGTAAAGTGAGATGTTGTGATTAATGTTGAAATGGATGGGACATGGGTTTGATTTGAAACATCAAAATTGACCTCATTTTGGGAGTCAAATGCTCTACAATTTTTGCCATCATCAACATTTTAGTTCTCATTATAAATTATATTGTAAATCATGCTTACATTTTTTCTATCACTTAATTATAAAATTAATATTGTTCTAACATCATTCAAATAACAAATAAAGGATAGAACTTAGCTATACCTTTATTTATATTCAACAATCGTAAGTAAACAAGTTAAGAATACAATCAACATTCTGAAACAGCATGATAAGAGCTTGAATTAAATTCATGTAAATTTTATTTCTTTTTTAAATGTATTATCTTGAGAATATTTTAGATTTATAAGAAAATTTAAGTTTAATCCTTTTTAGAATTATGATCAAATTGACGGACTAAATTTGTTATTACACTAATTAAAAAACTATCGCGTCATTTCACCGTTACAAAGCAGCGAACCAAATTGGATTAAAAAGACAAACACGATTAGCTAGGTCATCGTCTTGTAACGTTTTATAGTTGAATAACGAAAAGAATATTTAAACATAGTTGTATGATCTATAATGTAATTTCCCCTAAATAATAAGCTCCCTAAGATGAAAGTTACAAGATTTGTGTTTAGAGGTTGGAGCTGATTCACTCAATCTAAAATATGAATAGGTTGAAAATCGTATGTGATTGAGTTGAGGGAGGAGAGTTTATGAAAAGCTCCATAAACCTAGGTTGGAGGAGGAAGAAGAGGGAAACCCTGTCCTTGAGAATGTAGATCAAAGGGTTTTTGGTAGGACCCCAGTAATAATACCTTATTAGTAGGGTAGCGCAGCTGTAGACTTATGTGAATGTGGTAGAAATACATACTTATGTATAATAACTGTCACGTGACATAAAAATTATGGATGAATTTGTTGTGTTGTGGGTTCAACTTGATATTATTTGTAATAGCACTGAAATTTGGCTAGTAATAACATATAATGCCACGTATAATATAAATAATTATGCATCCATTATACTTAGTAAGGCACTCAAATATATAAATTACCTTTCTTGAACTGCACATCATTCTTCATCAAGGTTGAGGACAAAACTTCAATAAGAGGACAACACTTTTCATTGAAGGATTTGTTATCTCTCAAGCAGACGACACTTCGAAAATTTTTTTCAAACAAGAATTTAACCTTTCCTCAACAAAATTAATGTTGTAATCAATTAAACAATGATAATGCTTGGAAAATAAGCTTGAATACTACTGCAACTGCAGGTGGAAGCATTAGTAATGAGTATGGAAATTGGATTCATGGCTAGAGTAGAAATATTGGTATTTGCTCAGTCACACAGGCAGCATTTGATGGATGGTAAGTGATTGTGGAAAGCAATAGCTCTTAGGAGCAACTTCAGTTTAGTTACAAGTATGCCATACATACCATGAAGCTAATTTCATTAGTGAGTCAACTTCTTAATATAAGCTTGTCATGAATTTCCATAAAAAAACAAAATTTTTAATCGATTATTCTCATAAATTTTTAAAAATTCTAACCAAATACTAAAATTTTTATTGGAAGATGTTAGATATGTTGCTATATATTATAAATTTTATTATCCATATAAAATGTTGTTATATAAATAGATATGTTGGTATATATTATAGATTTTAGTATTTGTATAAAATATTATCATTTAAGTAGATATGCTGTTATAATAAGATTTTGGTAGTTATTATAAAAATGTTGTTATATATTTAGATATGTTATATATTATATAAATAGATTTCGGAACCAGTGATCTGGCATGTTGAACCCCGACATTGATCGGTATATCTAATTTTGTAACCAAATACTAAAATTCCTATTGAAATTCCAACTTTGTAACTAAATACTTTGTAATTGTGCGTAGGTGTACCCAACTTTATAACCAAATACTCATTTATATGCGAGTGTACCCAACTTTGTAACCAAACAGTAAAATTTCTACTGAAATTCAACTTTGTAACCAAATATTAAAATTCTTATTGAAAACCCAACTTTGTAACCAAATACTTTGTAAATTTTTTTAAAAAAATTGTTAATTAAAATATATAAAATTATAATGCCAAAAAATAATTTTATAATTTTTTATTTTTATATAATAAATTGTGGTATCTCTTAAAAAAATTGTTGAATAAATAGATATGTTGTTATGTATTATATAATAGATTTTGAAACCAATGATGTGGCACATTGATCTCAGGCATTAACCGATTAACACTGGCTAACATCGATTAACGTCTAGGGTCAACATGCCATCAGCTCCAAAATTTATTTATATAATATATAACAACATATCTATTTATATGACAACATTTTTATAACGAACTACGAAAATCTATAATGTATAACAACATATCTATTTATATAACAACTCTTTGAAGGGATATCAAAATCTATTTATATTTTTAAAAAAAGTTATAAAATTATTTTTTTGGCATTATAACTTTTTACAATTTTTAAGAATTTTTACAAAGTATTTGGTTATAAATTTGGGTACACTCAAACACAATTACAAAGTTAAGTTTCCAATAGAAATTTTAGTTTTCGGTTATAAAGTTGGACACAGTCACACACAATTACAAAGTATTTGGTTACAAACTTGATTTCCAATAAAAATTTAGTTTTTCGTTACAAAGTTGGATACACTCACGCACAATTACAAAGTATTCAATTACAAAATTGGGTCTCCAATAGAAACTTAGTTTTTTTGTTACAAAGTTGGGTTTCCAATATGTCAAACATTCAAAGTATAAAAATATAGATTTATCAAATTCAAAAAACATTTTAAGGTTTTTAAATTCATTACTGAACAAATTTCTAACAAATCCATAAATTTTAAAAATAATCATAAAGATTATTACACTATTTTTTTTTTGAATATCCACTAATGCTTTTATTTGATGGGAAACTTGACCCAAATACAAATGCAACAATTAAATTAACTTACAATTGTCCTACTCTAATTGGCACCCAGAACAGTGCATTGGAAAACGAAAGGCAGAAATAATTAAAGAACACAAGAAATCAAAACTTGTAAAAGGAAACAAAAGAACTTAAAACTTAACAGAAATAAAAAACCTAGGTCTGAAATCCCATTTTCCTTAACGCTGTAAACAAAATCTCATTGTGCATCAACCGCTGCAGAGACCCTTCACCCATGAAACAAATAGCTTCTGACTTTTCAATCTCCAATCCCTGTTATTTTTTGCGAGTTAATCAGACCGATCCGTCGTTACCAACTCCAGACTCGTCAATATCAGTTATCTTCCATCACCGTTGCGATTTCTGTCGCGGTTTACAAGTTCTTCCACTGCGCATGGTACCACTTCCATCCAGTATTGTGGTCCATCATACTTCCATCCTTCCAACACCAATCCATGACCCGTTTTATTGGCTTCCCTTGGTACGTGTTTGAACTGCAAACTTCTAAACTTGGAGGTTCTCCCCTTGATTTCTTGGATCAAACTTCAATGCATGATCTATCTTCAACTGCAGCGATTAGTTTCCTAATAACAGTCAACGTATCTCTCTCAACACATATGTCTTGGAAACCCATTTCTTCTGCCATAGTAACAGCCTGTAAGCACGCCTCGCCTCGGCCATTGTTGGATCTAAAATATTCTTTCATGGGTAAGTGCATGATGCCATCACCAATCCTTCTTTATTTTGTGCAATGATTCCTGAAATTGATTTGTGACAGTTTTGATTAAATGATGCATCAAAGTTAATTTTTATAACATTTCCCCTAGGTGGTTGCCATGTAACATCACGGTTTAGACCCTAGTTGGAACAGTAGTTTAGGGACCATAAATCTGAGTCAAAATAATATTTTAATATTATTTTCTATGTTTACAACATGATAGGTGATATGTATGAAAATTTTGTGTGAAATTTTATCGTTTATGTGCTTAATTTGATAAAAGGACTAAATCGTGTAAAGTGTAAATGTAGCACACTATAAGTTAAGAGTGTTTAATTGCTATAGTTTATTAAATGAAAGGTCTTTATAATGTTATTAAACCTTTTATAGTGGAATTTGGCATAAATGGGCATGTATTTGATGTTTTAAATGATAATTAAATAAGGTCATTATGGTAATTAGTAAAATAAAATATGGTTTAATAAAGTCAAAGTTGAAAATTCATTTATTCTTCCATCTTTTAACCAAAAATAAGAACAAAATTAGGGCTTGGAGAGCTTTGAATATTTCGGCACTTCAAGGTCTTGATTAAGGTATGGTTTGAGCTCAGTTTTTGATGATTTTTACGTTTTTGAGATCATTGCTTTGTGTTCTATCAAGCCCATGCCTAAATTTCTAATTTTGTTGATGATTTCATGAGATGCCATTATTGAATATATGAGTTTTATGATGTTTGATGATGAAAAATAAGTGTTGAATGATAGATGAACATGTTTTGTATAGTGATTTTTGGGGAAAATATGTTATTTAGGATTAAATTGTGAATTTTGTAAATTCAGGGGTCAAAATATGAAATAAATGAAATATACGGGCTGCTAGGGACTCACATGAAATTCGACTAAGCTTGGGTGTAATGAAATTTTGTGTAATTTGTGATTTTTGTGAATAAGGACTAAAATACAAGAAATGTGAAATTTTAGGGGTTAATGTGTAAAATACCTAAATTGTGTGTTTATGGATTTAATTGAATACATGAATGATTAATTAGTCAATTTTGATTTTATTTAGATTAAGAAAAGTGAAATATGAACTTAAATCGAGGCAAGAACAAAGACTCGATTAATCGACTCATTTTGACATTTTAGCATCCGAGGTAAGTTCGTACGATATAATTGTTATTTTAGCAATGTTTATTTGTTATGAAATGAATGGAAATGTGAATGAAAAGTACAATTATGCTCAGAAATGATTCTATGATAAATGGCACTAAGTGTGCGGGAATGTATTAACTAAGGCTAATAAAAGGCACTAAGTGTGCGAGACCGAGACAATTTCGATATAATGTGATGGCACTACGTGTGTGATATCTTTATAGATTCAGCTATATGTTGGCTAAGTTTGTGATATCATTACAATTTTGAGTATTAAATTGGCACTAAGGGTGCTAGTTCTTCGAATGTTTAAAGACTACAAATGAATTAGTGTATCGAGTTATGAAATAGTAAAGTGATAGATAAATACGTAATGGTACAGGTATGTACGAAACTTATGTCGTTGGTGATATTGTATATAACGTAGATGGGAGATTATGAGAATGAATAATGTTTATTGAGTCGGATTGAGTAGTAATATGAATGCTTGTTTACAAATTTAATGAAATGGTATGAAAGTGATTAATAGTTATGACAGAGTTTGAGTATTGATATGAATTGTATTAAGTGTTGGTTAATTGATAAATTTGCATTTAATTGTTGAATTAAATGTGTTATATTACGAACTTACTAAGCTTTATAGCTTACTGTGTGAATTTTTCTTTGTTTATAGTGTATTAAAGCTAGCTCGGATCTAAGAATCGTCAGCGACTTAATCACGCTATCGGATATCTATTTTGGTATTTTATTTTTGAAGTTGTATATATGGTATATGGCATGTATAGGCTAGTGTCTTGATGATGTATTTTGTCTTGGGACTCATGCCATGTGATGTGGCTTGATAATGATGGAAATGATGAAATGGTTTTGGTTTATGTTATGAGATGAAATAATTTATATGTGATATATATATATATATATATATAGTCATTTTGGTATGGTTGTCTTATTGGTAAAATAATGTTGTATTGATAAATGAGAAAGGGCATATCATAATATATTTAGTAGTTGATTGAATTAGGGAATTGGTATGATAGATGAGGTTGAATTGATGTGGAATAGATGTGAAAATGCTTAGTTGAATATAAGTAGAATTGGTATGTTTTGGGAGTAGGATTTGTGTATTGAAATGGTTGAGATTGATAGTATGAATTATGCATGAAATGGTCATTTTTGAGTTCCCTAAATGATGCAAATTTTGGTACCTTTTGACTGAAATAGGAAGCATGTTTTAGGTCTTGTAAACCATTTAAAAGGACACAATATGTATGAATGACTATGATATGATGATGTTTGAATTATGTTTGTGCTATGATTGTTTAATGATGTGAAATATCCGGTAATGCCTTGTAACCATAATCCGGCGACGGATACGGGTTAGGGCTGTTACATGCCACACATTAGTGTTAGTCTCATTTCTGGTCTTCAGCACCTTGCCCATATGTTGTATTTCTGTGCAATATGCATTGAGAAAGCCCATAATTTCATGCATTCGGTCCATTTTCCCCTCATGATAAATTCTATTCCAGTTGTACCAAATAGCCCATAAAAAGATAGTTCGGATTTTGCATTCTTTATTAGTATGATTTTCATATTCAACTGCTAACCTTTTTTCCAACTTATTTCTCTATTGGTTTTTGAATTAAACACTCCCAATTCCCGTAATACTTATCGAGTAAAGTTGCAATCCCGAAAGAGATGGCTCACCGTCTCCTCTTCTTCTTGGCATACTAGACAAAACATGTTAGTCACCAACTTGCGGGTTCTCAGATTATACAGTACAGACACAAATTCTTTATCAACTTTCAACAAATGTATTTGAATCTTGCTTGGTACCTTAAGATCCCATATGTTTGTAAAAAACTTAGATAGATTATCATGTTGTATGCTAGTTTCCTCCGTTGTATTCATCCATTCATAACCAATTTTAACTGTGTAAATCCCTATATTATCGCTTCTCCAAATTAACACATCTTGTGGCTCATTGCTCACCAACAAAATTGAGAGCATTCTCTGCATTTTCTCATCGCCAAATAATGAACGAATTTCCTCCTGCTTCCAAGTAACAAAATCCCTTTTAATTAAATCTGACACCATAGAATATCGAATATCAATGTGCTGACATTGTACTCTTCCTTTTCCAAGACCCGGTAACTATGCGTCATTCCAAATATTGACATTCTTGCCATCCCGATTCTCCAGCCAATCCCCTCCTCAATAAGACGTCTTGCTCCCCACATACTTCGCTAGGTATAGGAAGAGTAAGATCCTATTCTTGCAGTCATGAATTCCCCTCTTGAGAAATATTTTTCTTTTATTACACATGCGAACAAATAATTAGGCTACGTAATAATATTCCATCCCTGCTTAGCCAATAGGGCCTTATGAAACGTTGATAAATTCTTAAAACCCAACCCTCCCTTCGTTTTGGAGATACACATGTCACTCCACTTGCACCAGTGTAAACTTTTATTGGTTTTGGGATTACGCCACCAAAATTTACACATAATATTCTCAAGTTCATGGCAAAAAGAAACTGGTAATTTAAAATATTACATCACATAGATCAGAATAGCTTGTAAAATGGATTTAAGAAATACCTCTTTACCTCCAGCCGATAAGTAGCGTACATTTTAGTTGTTCAACAGCTTGCTAAAACATTCTTTAATCTCAATAAAAGCATGCTTTTTCCTTCGACCAACCATTGTGGGTAGTCCTAGATACTTCTCTGGATTATTAGAAATTCGTACTCCCAAAATATTACCCACCTGTTCTTGTATTTCTTGTTCCACATTACCACTGAAGTAGATCAGAGATTTGTCAAAATTAACCATTTGTCTCGATATTGCTTCATACTCATTGATTACGGTTTTTATGGCATTTGTACCTTCAGTCAATGCCTCTCCAAACAACACACTATCATCAGCAAAAAATAAATGCGTCACTAAAATATGACTTCTCCCTACCCTTGCCCCTAAAAGCCTCCTCTCTTTCCTGGCCACGTCGATTAAACGTGAGAAACCTTCGGCACAAATTAGAAATAAATACGGACTTAGGGGATCTCCTTGCCTTAATCCTCTTGTAGGTTGAAACTCTTCCCCACTTTTTTCATTGATCACCACTGTATACGAAACACTAGTGATACGCCTCATTATAAGTGAAGTCCACTCCTCGCAAAACCCCATGCTTCGCATCAGTCTCTCCACAAAACACCACTCGACCCTGTCATATGCTTTGTTCATATCGAGTTTTAAAGCAAAACCTCTATTCAAATTCCCTCTTCTTTTCGTGAAAGAATGTAAAATTTCGTAAGCCACAAAAATGTTATATGTTATTTTTCCTTTCTGGTACGAATGCCCCTTGACTATCATCAATACAAACATGAAGTGCTTGGCGAAATCTGTTGACAATCACCTTCGAAATTATTTTATAAATCACATTGCAAAGACTAATGGGTCAAAATTGACTCATGTCCTTCGGTGAAATCACCTTAGGAATAAGAACTATGCTTGTATGATTCACCTCCTCAATGTCTCGTTGACCATTAAGAACATCCAGACAGTACCTAGTAACGCCATTCCCTACTATATGCCAATACTTTTGAAAAAAAATTACAGGAAAGCCATTTTTGCCCGATGCTTTAAGAGGGGCTATAGATTTTATTGCTTCTACAATCTCTTCTGCTTGAAACTCCATCATTAATTTCTCATTAAGCTCTTCCGTAATACATGGTGATATAGCCGAAATTAAATTGTCACTGTTTCTTACCTCTTTTGACGAAAACAGATATTTGAAATATCCTGTAGCTGTTTTAGAAATTTCGTCAGCATCAGTAACCCATCTCCCGGAAGCATTCTCTAACTCATTGGTCATGTTTTTTTCCGATGGTAAGAAGCCCACCTATGAAAAAATACTGTATTTCTATCCCCAATTTGAAGCCAATTGACTCGCGCCCATTGTTCCCAAAAAAGTTCCTCCTTATCAGCTTCGAGTTTCATCTCCAATTTAACCTCTGTAATCTCCGCTAAAACCTCATCATTGATTTCTTCAGTACTCAATTCAAGCATTCTAGAATTCAATTCTTTTGTTCGACGTTCTCGTAAGCCTTTTTCCTTTTTTGTCCATTTGCTCAATCTTATCCCCCAACTCATTTAGTTTCACCAAAATATCCTTCTCATTCAATAACCACTCATATTTAACTTGCTCCTCAATATCTTTGTCCAGTATCCAATCGACATTGAACAGAATTGCCTTTGTTGGTCTACAAACTGCATTATCCCATCCCCATTCGTATCCACTAACACTGGACAATGATCAAAAAAACCATGTTGCAAATGATTCACCGAATACCCTATTAAAAGATCCCACCGTTCTTGGTTAGCAAACCCTCTGTCCAATCTTTCCCTAATATTATTTCCAACCAATCTACCTCTTTCCCAAGTGTACCATTACCTAGAAATTCCTAAATCACCCAGCTCACAATCTTCTAGCACCTCTCAAAAAGCAATCATCCGTCTTTCCTCCTGTATTCATCCCCGTTGTTTTTCAAAAGAAAACAAAATTTCGTTAAAATCTCCCAAAATTAGCCATGTCTTATTATTTCCACGCTTCAAATGCCGTAATAAATTCCTTGACTCTTTTCGATCATTCTCCACAGGCATTCCATAGAAACCCGTGAATTTCCATACAATCTTTTCGTTCCCTTCATCCACCTTCACATCAATATGAGATTTCAAAAAGCTTTTTAAAGTTAAATTCATTCATTCTCTCCATCCTAACGATAATCCCCCTCGTTCCTTCTGCTTCAACACCAATTCCATGTTCAAATCCACACTTCCTCCTTATTTTCTCCATATGTTTACTAGCAACCTTTGTTTCTATAAGAAACAAAATATGGGCCTGAATGTGTCTTAACTTGTTTTTGAGACAACTGACTGTTCGTGGTTGCACCAAACCACAAACATTCCAACTGAATATTTTTATTGTGCCCGGTCGGCCTGCTTGGTAATGGCCGTCGATATTGTATTTTCAAATTCTCCCTCCAGCAATCCCATCCTGTTATTAGAACCACCCACTTCTAGATTAAATCTTTGCCTTTTCTTCCCATCCACAAATTCTATAGGCATATCTTCTAACTCTACTTCATCTCCCCTTCCCTCAATTTGTCCCATATTATCTTCATTCCTCAAATCCATAGGCTTTCTTGTATATCGCCTAAACCGCCCCACCAAACACGTGCCTCCTTTATGTTCACTTTGATTGGTTACATCAGCACCAAATCTTCTTGTCGTATTCTCCCCATCGATATCCATATTTGCCCACCTTTCATTCTCAGATTCCTCCCACAACCATTTGCTCATCAATTATTCTCCTCTTCTTGGCGTAGCCCTTAAAGATAGATCCTAGCCAAAATCCACTTGTTAATCCCTTAATGTTAATCGAACTGGGTGGAAACTCTCTCCATGACCAAGATGGCCACATAAAAAACAAAATAACGATAATTCTTCATATTGAAACAATGCATATATAAATTTATTTTGCCCAATACCAATCTGTTTCTTCCTTTTAAGTGGGATCCTAGTATTCATTATAACTCAAATCCGCATATATTTACTAATCCCCTCGTGACCACCGACGCGTCATACTCCATAAATTTTCCAATAAAATCCCCTAATTGTCGCGCCATCCCTTCCGTTATAAGTCCAGTCGGTAAATTGTTGATCTGCACCTAGAAAACTGTAGTCCATAAAGAAACTGTTGATGGATCCTCACCCCTTATTAGCCTATGAAAAACTATTAGATGTCGGTTGAAAAACCATGGCATGCCATCCATAACCCGTTTTAAATCAATTTCACTATAGAATCGAAACAAAATACGCTTATCTTCAATTTCCATAATAGATACTCCTCTTAGTGGGTGCCACAAGTCCGCCAGCGTATTTTTTAGAGATGGGAAATTCATAATACTATCTGTGAGAACTAGCCCTACCAAACATAACCTATATTCTGGATCAACAGATATATCATCCCCTACCACCACTAAGGGACCTTCCTCCTCATCCATAATATTGAGATTTGCCAGATCTACCCCCACAATATTAAGATTAGCCATAACGCACACTTGAATCTAAGATCTAACCTTTCTGTAGACGACAAACCCTAACAAAATAAACTCAATATGCAAACTCGTGCAACAAGGAAAACAAAAAACCCTAATTCGTTCCAGAAGGCAGACTTTAAATCGTACTAGATTATTACACTATTTTTGAAATTCAAATTTAAATTCTCAAAAGCTACCTTGACGAATAACTTGTATGAATGTTAAGACATTGTTAGGCGAACCATCTTTGTACGTTGAATCACATCATAGTATGGAAAAATTCTACAAGGACATGTGCACCGTGAGGGGTTTCCATGATAAACGGTATTCCCTACTTGTTTAAATCCTACTTATAAAGACAAAAGATGACCCAGAACTCCAACCATGTAAATTCCAGAACATAACATAGAGATACGAACTATAATTTGAGATATCATTGGGCCCATCACGTGCGTGTATAATAGGACCCATTTTATATTCTTCTCAACTCAATCTCTAGTGATGGCTGTGAAAGGTGCCAATGTACTTTCCACGTTTTATAAAGATAACAACAATCTTTACCACCACCCACCCACCCATTCTTTTCTTATTTTTAGATTTGTAGGAATTTATTAATGCAACTGGACCTAGCATTTTGGATGTACATATCCGGTTCAGAATATTAGGCCTGCCTAACCAAGCAGTCAAAGCTCCTTTTTGAAATCTCAAAGGGCCAAATGGCGTTAGGTTGGGGATCTAAGTCTTGGTGGTGTGGCATCTGTTTACAACTCTAAATCACATACTCAATTCATTTCCTCGATTGCTTTACACAATCAAAGCCATGCATCATCTTTCAACTGAATGCTCCGATTACTTCTTTCATATGAAACACTTGTCTTGTATTTTTTATTTCAACTGGGTGTTTCTTTTGGTAAGTATTGCACGTTGCAAAGTACAGCATATATCGTGAAAAAATAATATTGTAATAAAATATCCAAACCATATAATTTATTTTTATAATATTACTAAATTCACATTTAAAATAAAAAGTTTAAAGCAAATAGAAGTTGTGATAATTATACATTTAAAAATAATTATAATTTAAATTTACAATTATTAGCTAAAAGGTTGTGCTAATTTCAAATAGAATTATTATTTGAATAGAACTCTAGGCATAAAATATAAGAAAAATTATAATTTAAATTACAATTATTAATTTAAAAATAAGTTGTGCTAATTTTATTGATGTAAAATAGGGTTATTACTTGAATAGAATTCTAAACATCTTAATTATCACTTAATTAATATTAAAATTAACAATGTTAATTAGTTATTTGAATAATGTTACTCTGTATTAATTACATAAAAGTAAAACTATATTATACGTTAAAATGCTTTGATTGTGATTTGAAGATTTTCTATTATAATATTTGAATTGATAAGTTACTATATTTCAATTATATTTAAAATTTAAATAAAAATATTATTTTAAAATTAAAATATAAGATTTAAAAGTTGATTAAGTATTGTGACATTAAAAGTTAATGAAATTAAATGCATAATTATTATTTAATTGTTTAAATAAAAATACCTATTTTAAGAAATAAAAGTCCAATTTCTCATATTCTAATTTTATATAAAGAAATTTGACGTTTGAGACACTGAAAAGTGAAAGAAATCTGAAAGTGTTACTTAGCCAAGCAAAACGCTGACCTATTAACAAATACAAACTCACCAAGTTGATCCTTCAAATTTGTGGTGTCACCTATTTTCTTATGGGATTAATATACGGTTATCTAAGTCAATTACTACTATAGTTTCCCTTTTATTCTTCTACTTAGTTGACTTGATCATGTTTTAGGGGCTTGAATTAGTCTAACCCACCCCTTACCTAAGCTAACCACAACACAATCATACATAAGTCCACCTTACATTTTTGTTTCTTTACGTAATCATTGATTATAAAAGAAAACTATATTAATAAATGAATAACTTGTACCCTTGATGACATATTTTCTTTGCTTACACAATATTATTTTATGATGAGGAAGAGTTGGTCTAATCATGCTACGTACTAGACTCATTCGGGTTGGTAATTATTATTTTTTAATTGAAAAAGGAAAATAGTATCGTTTAGAATTGAATTTAATGTCTCATGTCTATGACATAATATTTTTATCATTAAATTAAATAGTGTAACACCCTAAAAATTTGAACTTTTGTTTGTTAAACTCTGTCAGTAATTAAGTATCTGTTTCTAGGGTCTAGAGTCTTAATCATGTGTTTCAAATCAAGAGTTCAGATCACAGTTTTGTAAAACTTTTGTTATTTGTTTTGTCAAACATTTATCATTAAACTCTCGACTTAAATTTAATTCTATACAAAATTATATTAAGAATGAGCTTATTGGTTCAATAGTTAAACCTTTGTATACCCTTTGGTCTTGTGTTTGAGTCTCAGCATAAGCAGTGAGGAATTATTTTTGCACCATATGGTAATTAGTTTATTTTTATTAATTAAATATTTTTTTAAAAAAAATTTCCCTTTTACGTTTTTTTTTATTTTTCTTGAACTTTCTTTCTTTTTTCTTCTTTACTATCGTTCTTCTCTATTTTCTTTTTGCTTTTCGTTTTTGTGATCTTTCGTTCTGTCTTGTTGTTATGTGAATTACTGAATTGTATCATTCTGTTGGTCAATTTTGGTTTTCAAAGGTGAGATTCTATTGTTTTCTTTATGCTCGTTTGGTGTTTCGTTTGTTGTGGGTTTGGAGGTTTTCTTCAAACTTCGAAGTTGGTGTTTAATCTGTTAATCTGTCATTGTGTTGTTGTTATCCCGAATTTTAGGGGAAAATCAAAAGACGCCTAAGGTTCTTCCTCCGACTTAAGGTTCAAGTAATTATTGTTGTTCTTCGGTAAGCGTTAGTTGCGTTTTGGGAGTTGCGTCGAAGTTTTTGATGTAGTTTGGTTGAGTACTAAATTGTGCGAATTATTTTGATTAAGTTGTTGGTTGGGCAATTGGTTTATCGTTTGTAGGTTCCGGAGTCATTTCTGTTGTTTCTACGTCAAATCTATATTAGGTGTGTAATGAAAACCCAAGATTTTGCGAATGGCGAAAGTCGAAAACCATGATTGTCGATGCCACAAGGTCGTGTAACCCTCTATCTTGGCTCACACAGGCGTGTGAGGGATTGTTTTGATTGTGGGCCATACGGGCAGGCGTGTGTCTAGACCGTGTAACTCTCTGGTCTGAGTCACATGAGCGTGAATCAGACCTTGTGCCAAAACGTGTAACTCTCTGACTTGGGTCACACCGCCGCGTGACAAGCCGTGTTATTCCGTACGGGCGTGTAAGCCAAAAATTAGAAATTTTCTCTAAGGCTATAATCGTCATTCAAACCGAACGTAGGCCTATCGTAGGGTTCGTATAATTTGAATTAGGCAATGAAATCCATTATCTGATGATCTGTTATTGAATAATCTGTTATTTGTACATACATGTTGTTACGTAATCTGATAAATAAGTGTGACCCGTATTGCATGAACATGATCTGATTATATCACTATATAAACCAATATGATATCTATTAAATCTGCATCTGGATTAGGGCGGGAATTGCGATAAAGGAGAAAGTGTGAGCAGTTTAATTATCTGTCGACTCTGGTGGCTAAGCCACATATATATGTATATCTGATTTTGGTGATTTATCGCACTGTGTTCTGGCAGCTAGTCTGCAACATTTTGAACGTTACAAACTGTTACTACGCAGTGTGTAGGAATGATAGACATTTGATACTCTATTCGATGTGTAGGGATAAACTTTGATGGTATGTAAAAGATGAGGGTAGGAAATCTGCATTTGTATTTGATATGATCTGTATCTATATATGTTATATTATGTTTCTGTTTCTGTACCCAACTTTGATAACTATCTGAATACTAGAAACCTGAAAACGTATCTGGCATTTTCTGTTAATTGAATATTAAAGTTGCACACTGAGTTTGTAAACTCATCTAGTTGTTTGCTTGGTTTACAGGTAATACACTGTCTCAGGCTATGCTGCGTGTTTTAGAGAAGCTCGCTGGGACTTATTTCGGATCTTGAGGTTGAGGGTCAGTTACAGAATGACTCCAGTCGATTGGTGGTAAGTTGTTTAAGTGTGTCACTAGAGTTGCCCCGACAGTAGTCGAATACTGGTTAGAGGCCACCGAGCGCATCATTAATGATAGCGACTATACTCCTACACAGAAATTGAGGGGTGTAGCGTCTCTGCTCTGAGATGAGGTATACTAGTGGTGGTTAATAGTATAGGAGGGTACCCAACCTGAACGCATCACATGAGATTTCTTTAAAAATGCCTTCCAAAGTAAGTATGTAGGGGCGAGTTACATGGAGACTCGTAGATACGAGTTTATAAGCTTATTTTAGGGTGAGAGGTATGTGGCCAAGTATGAGGCTAAGTTTCTAAGATTGAGCAGGTATGCTCGTGGTTTTGTTTCAAATGACTTGAGGGTTTGATAACTCCTCAAAAGGAGCCTTTGTTCGAGGCCTTGGTTTACAAGACAAATATAACTAGGGAGGTGAAGCGCACTGAGTGCGAGAGAAGAGACTAGAAAAAGGGTCAGATTAAGCTCAAGAGGAATTCGGGTCCCTCTAGTTTCGTTCAGCGCCTTAAGAAACAGGATAGGTTTGATGGGCATCTAAGGACTGAGGCACCAACTAAACCAATTGAGATTCAAAATTGTGGTGGTTATGGTAGACGTCATTGAAACGAGTGTTGGAGGAGGTTGAGAGCCTGTCTACGATACGGCTCAATGGAGCACCACATTAGAGATGAAAAAAACGTTATAATGGGTACGTTATTTATCCATTTTAATCTATATTTTACTTTTATAGACATTGGTTCTACACACTCATATATAGTTAGTATTGTTTCTGTAAATTTGGGTCTATCTGCTGTGAGTACTATTAGAGAGGTTTCAGTAATTAGTCCATTGGGTCAATCGGTTTGGGTTAATAAAATTTATAGGAGAGTTTTATTAGATATTTAGGGTGTTTGTATTTCCTACTAAACTGATGGAATTGTTGTTTAGAGAGTTTGATCTGATTATGTGAATGGATTGGCTTGTGAAACATCGAGTCAGTTTAGACTGTGCCTCTAAAAGTGTAACTCTGAAATCTAATCATGATACTAAAATTGTTATGATCGGCGAGTGTTGATATTACCTCTCTAATATAATCTTCGCTCTAGTAGTTGAGAAGCTAGTTTGGAAAGGTTGTGAGACATATCTGGCATTTGTTTCTGCCTTCAATTCTGCAAAACCTTCTGTTAAAGACATTTGGACTGCAAGAGATTTCCCGCATGTCTTTCCTGAGAAGTTATCGAGAATACCTCAAGATCGGGAGGTTGAGTTTGGTATTGAATTTTTGCCAGGTAACACTCTTGTGTCCATTGCCCCTTATTGCATGACACTAATGGAGCTTATGGAATTAAAGACTTAACTTCAGGAACTTCTCGATCGATGGTTCATAAGGCTGAGCGTGTCCCCTTGGGGAAAACCGATTCTATTTGTGAAGAAAATGAACAACACAATGACAATATGTATAGATTATTGTTAGCCGGATAAGTTGACGATAAAGAATAGGTATCCACTTTCGAAGATCGATGACATGTTAGATCAGTTCCATAAGGCATCTGTATTCTCTAAGATCAATCTTCATTCTGGGTACTATTAGCTTAAGTTTAAGGAGACAAATATGTATAATACTGCTTTTAGGACTCGTTACGGACACTAAGAGTTTTTGGTCATACCCTTCGATTTGACGAATGCTCCGACTACGTTTATAGATCTAATGAATTGAGTATTTCAGTTGTATCTAGATTAGTTTGTCGTGGTCTTCATCGAAGATATTCTAATATACTTTAAGACTGAGAGTGAGCATGATAAGCACCTTAGAGTAGTTCTGCAGATATTTTGTAAGAAGCAACTCTACGCTAAGTTAAGTAAATGTGAGTTCTGGTTGTGAGAGGTTACCTTTTTGGGACAAGTTGTTTCTACTGAAGGGGTCCAAGTTGATCCTAAAAAGGTTGAAGCTGTGATTGAGTGGAAACAGCCGAAGAACGTGTCTAAGATTCAGAGTTTTCTAGGTTTAGCGGGTTATTAGCAGAGGTTTGTTTAGGGGTTATCACTTATTATAGCTCCTCTAAGTTATTGTGTAAGAATGTGCCTTATGTGCTCTGATGAGCAGCAAGCGAGCTTTCAGAAGCTCAAGCCCGTTTTGACTCAGGCACCTATTCTGGTACAACCTAAATTTATTAGAAAGTTACGTAGTTTACAGCGATGCTTCGCAAGTTGGATTAGGCTACGTTCTAATATGGGATAGTAAGGTTGTGGCTTATTCGTCTCGACAACTTAAGTCACACGAGGGTAACTATCCCACGTACGATCTTAATTGGCTATAGTTTTTTCAGTCTGAAAATCTGGAAGCACTACCTGTACGGTGAAAGGTGTATCGTTTACATCGATCACAAAAGCCTTAAGTATCTGTTGACTTAAAAGGAGTTGAACCTTAAGCAAAAGCCTTAAGTATCTGTTGACTTAAAAGGAGTTGAACCTTAGGCAAAGTAAATGGATTTAGTTGTTTAAGGATTACGATTACACTATAGAGTACCATCCCGATAAGACTCATATTGTGGCTGATGCTCTTAACCATCCCGATAAGGCTAATATTGTGGCTGATACTCTTAGTCGTAGAGTGATGACCAATCTAAGAATGATGTTTGCTTATTTGAGTTTGTTTGACGACAGTAGTCTATTGGCCGAGTTATGGGTTAAACCAATCTGGGTTTATCAGATTTGAGTTAAATAGTTGAGTGATGAGTCTCTGGTTTTGCATTTTTGATAGGTTGAAGATAGTGGGACTTCGGATTTCAGACTGAACAACGATAGGGTTTTATGTTTTAGGGGTCAAATTTGTGTGCTTAACGATGCTGAGTTGCAGCAATTAATTTTATGGGAAGTGCATAGTAGCCCTTATGCTATGCGTCCTGGTGAAAATAAGATGTATAAGGATCTCCAAGAGTTATACTAGTGGCTCGGTTTGAAACGGGAGGTTAAGATTCCTCTTTGGAAGTGGAAGCTTGTGACTATAGAATTTGTTTGCGGGTTACCTTTGACACCCTCTAATAAAGATTTTATTTGGGTTATCGTGGATCAATTGACCAAGACTGTGCAATTTCTTCCCGTCAAGACAAATTATTCAATTCAGAAGTTAGCTAAGCTATATGTCTCTGAGATTGTAAGACTGTAAGGAGTTCCATTTTCGATCATTTTTACAAATACCTGCGTTTTACTTCTCAGTTCTAGAAGAAGCTTCATAAGGTATAGGCACTCGATTGGATTTCAGTACTGTGTACCATCCTTAGACCGATGGATAGTTTGAATAAGTTATGTAAATTTTAAAAGATATGTTACGGAGCTGTGTGATTGACTTCCGGGGTAGCTGGGAGGAATTTCTACCGCTGGCTGAGTTTGCATATTATATTAACTTCCAGTCTAGCATTTAGATGGCACCTTACAAGGCTCTGTATGATCGCAAGTGTCGTACCAATATGTGTTAGACTGAGTTAGGTGGGCGTCAAGTGTTGGGTCCCGATTTGGTTTCTGAAATTAAGGATGCAATTAGGTTGATTCAAGACCACCTTAAGAAAGCTTCTGAACGGTAGAAATTGTATGCAGATTTAAAGAGGAGAGATATTAAGTATTTAGTAGGTGATTAGGCTTTTTTGAAAGTATCTCTTTTGAAAAAGGTTCTCCAGTTTGGACGTAAGGGCAAGTTGAGCCCAAGGTTCATTGGGTCTTATTGTATTATGAAATGTATTGGACCTATCACTAATCATCTTGAGCTATCTCCTGAGTTAGATCGTATTCACGACGTGTTCCACATCTCTATGTTGAGACGATATCAGTTTGACCCCTTTCACGTTGTCCCTGTTGAGGAGATTAGAGTGAGACTGAATTTGACATTCAAGGATGAGCTTGTTTAGATTCTGGATCAAAACATTAAGGTCTTGAGAAGGAAAATCATTCCTCTAGCTAAGGTCTTGTGGCGGAATCATGACACTGAGGAAGCCACTTGGGAACCTAAGGATTCGATTCGGCAACAATACCCTCATCTGTTTGAATCAGGTAAATTTCGAGGCCAAAATTTCTTTTAGGAGGAGTGAGTTGTAACACCCCAAAAATTTTAACTTTTGTTTGTTAAACTTGTCAATAATTAAGTATTCGTTTCTGAAGTCTAAAGCTTTAATCGTGTGTTTTGAGATCAGGGGTTCAAGTTACATTTCTGTAAAACTTCTGTTATTTGTTTTGTCAAACCTTTATCCTTGAACTCTCGACTTAAATTTAATTTTGTGCAAACTTGTGTTAAGAACGAGTCTACTGGCTCAATGGTTAAACCTCAGTATACCCTTTGGTCCTCTTTTCAAGTCTCTACGTAAGCAATGAGGAATTATTTTTACACCGTATGGTAATTAGTTTATTTTTATTAATTAAATATTTGTTTTTCTAAAAATAATTTCCCTCTTACGTTTTTTTATTTTTCTTGAACTTTCTTTTTTCTTCTTCTTTACTATCGTTCTTCCCTATTTTCTTTTTGCTTTTCATTTTTGTGATCTTTCGTTCTGTCTTGATGTTGTGTGAATTGCTAAATTGCATTATTCTGTTGGTCGATTTTGGTTTTTGAAGGTGATATTCTACTGTTTTCTTTCCGCTCGTTTGGTGTTTGGTTTGTTGTGGGTTTAGAGGTTTTCTTCAAACTTCGAAGTTGGTGTTTAATCTGTTAATCTATTTTTATGTTGTTGTTATGTTGGCTTTTAGGGGAAAATTGAGAGACGCTTAACGTTTTTCCTGCGACTTAAGGTTCGAGCAATTGATATTGTTCTTCAGTAAACGTTAGTTGCGTTTCGGGAGTTACATCAAAGTTTTTGACGTAGTTTGGTTGGGATCTAAATTGTGCGAATTATTTTGATTAAGTTGTTGATTAGTTAATTGGTTTATCGTTTCTAGGTTCCGGAGTTACTTCTTTTGTTTCTACATTGAATTTACACTAGGTGTGTAACGAAAACAAGAGATTTTGCGAATAACAAAAGCCGAAAACCATAACTCTGGATGCCACACGGCCATATGGTAGGTTGTATAACTTTCTATCTTAGCTCACACGGACGTGTGACTAGGCCATGTGAGGGACTATTTTGATTGTGCGCCACACAAGTGGTTGACACGGGCATGTGTTTAGACCGTCTAATTCTCTGGTTTGAGTCACACGGACGTGTGCCAGACCATGTAACTCTGACTTTGGTCACATGGCCGTGTGCTAGGCTATGTGATGAGCCACACGGCCATGTGTCAGGTCTTGTGGACCACATGACCGTGTGCTAGGTCTTGTGAACTACACGGGCCAGCCATCTAGGCTATGTGATTCCACACAGGCGTGTAGGCCAAAAACTAGAAATTTTCTCTAGGGTTGTAATTATCATTCGAACCGAACATAGGCCTACCATAGGGTCCGTATGATTTGAATTAGGCAATGAAATCTATTAACTAATGATCTGTTATGAATAATTTGTTATTTATAAATACATATTGTTATGTAATCTGATAAGTAACTGTAACCCACATTGCATGAGTATGATCTGAAATTGTATCACTATATACACCTATCTGATATCTGTTAAATCTGCATCTGCTCATGGGTGTCAAGATCCTAGGATTGTACATCATCAGTTCTTCTCCTGATGGCCAAGGACAAACATTCTATGGGAATTTGACATGACAATGACTTCCAACTCTATGGGTATCGAAGTCACCGTTTGAAAAAAAAAATTCTAAATTGTTTGTTTGATTTATAGGTAACGCACAGGCTTAGGCTGGTCGGCGTGGTAGGAGCTCGATCATTTCTATTCTAGTTATTTTGTCATTTTATAAGAATTTAAGCTATGACATATATAATTTCAGATTATTGTTTATGAGTTTAGAATTTCGTGTTGGTTTAACTGTTTAAATGATTTCCGACCGTTGAATTTCAAATAATTTAAGTTGGACTTTTCAAATATGATTATTGTATCTGCCGACTCTAATGGCTAAGCCACATATATATGCATATCTGATTTTGGCGATTTATCGCACTTTGGTCTGGTAGCTAGTCTGCGACATTCTAAACGTGACATACAATCACTATACGGTTTGTAGGGATGGATGAGTACTTGATACCTTATTCGGTGTGTAGGGATGGACAGAGATGGTGTGTAGAGGATGAGGGTAGGAAATCTACATTTGTATTTAATATGATTTGTATTTGTATCTGTTATATCATGTTTCTGTTTCTATACCCGACTTTGATAACTATCTGAATATTGGAAACTTGATTATGTATCTGACATTTTCTGTTAATTGAATATTAAGGTTGCACACTGAGTTTGTAAACTCATTTAGTTGTTTGTTTGATTTATAGGTAACGCACAGACTTAGGCTGGTCGACGTGGTAGGAGCTCGATCATTTCTATTCTAGTTATTTTACCATTTTATAAGAATTTAAGCTATGACATATATAAATTCAGATTATTGTTTATGAGTTTAGAATTTCATGTTGGTTTAACTGTTTAAATGATTTCCGACCGTTGAATTTCAAATAATTTAAGTTGGACTTTTCAAATATGATTATTGTAACTCTCGAGTTTTTGCCGTAACATCTAAGCCGGATTTCGAGTGTTACAAAAAATTATTAATTAATTTATTTTAATTTTAGCTTTTATAGTATTTAGAAATATTATAATTTATGTTTTAGACTCCTTAAATCCTTTCAATTTTCATTTTAATCTTTATAGCAAATATCAAAAAATATTATTTTATGTTAAATATTGTAATTAAAAATATAATATTTTAAAAATAATTAAATATTAAACACGTAAAACTAAACGTAATGCATGTGACATTAGAAGCTAGTATATATAAAAACACGAGTTTGAAAAACCTTTTAAACTAAAGAGAATATCCTTTATTTTTAATTATATTTCTAAACTAACATTAAAATAATAATTTATTAGTATTATTATGTGATAATAATAAAAGTAATATTAATTAACATGGTAGTATATTGATGTGAAATTCATTAATTAATTTCATCATACCTTTTAAATTATGAATCAGAAAATCATTAAATATAATTTGATAAATTAAAATAATAAATTTTAATTTTAATTAAATAAATTATATGTATTTAATTAAATATAATTTATTTATTTAATAAATATTTTTAAAAATCATAAAATATATTGTTTAATAGATTTTTAAAAAATAAATGTGTATAATCACATGCAACGCACATGAAATGGGAATTAGTTTATTAAAATATGCATATGGAAAACTTATTTTTAGAATTTTTTTTTTCAAACGGTGACTTCGATACCCATAGAGTTGGAAGTCATTGTCATGTCAAATTCCCATAGAATGTTTGTCCTTGGCCATCAGGAGAAGAATTGATGATGTACAATCCTAGGATCTTGACACCCATGAGTGTTAAGATCTCGTTAAACAACATTGATTGGGTACTTATTGTCTGTAGGCCCAACCAACCCATTTAATACAAAGAACCTTTACATCCTCCCTTCTAACATATACCTCACCCCGTTCTTTTTTACTTTCAGCGAAAATCCTCTCAAGAAACTCTAAAACTCTAGGAATTCAGACATTTTTAATGTACAAAAAGTCTAAGTTTTCTACTTATTCTTTCCATAAAAATTGCTACTTTAAGGTTTCAAGAATAACATATTGCTTATGATGTCGTAAATCTAGTAAAACTACTAAATTCAAATTTTAAAAAATTTATTATTAGATTTTATTACAAATATATTATATTATTATGAAACCAGCTTTTAAATTGGGTTAATTATATTTTTTTGTATTTTCTTGAATCAGAAAAAGATTGAAGTGTTCATAACCAACATAATCTTGAATTCTTGAAGCCAAATTGATGTATCAAAAACCACTTAAGGAGGGCCAATTTATTAGCGACATTTACAATAATGAAATTTGAAATGATATTGGACTTACTTGCCACCTTAATGGAAAGATGAAGGTTGAAAATGCATATATTTCATTTTCTACGCGAGGAAAACACTATAACAATGGAAGAAGCCATGTTAATAGTTGGCCTTCGAATTAAAGGACAAGTGGTAACTAGAAATCGTAAAATCGACTTGGAGTCATTATGTTATCAGTTGTTAGGAACTTCATCGGATAAGGAGAATGAATGTGATGGGAATCAGGTGAAATTCACATGATTGAATAAACTTGTCAAATTGGTCTATTCGCATAATGCAACTATAGAGTAAATGGAGTGGTATGCCAAAGCTTGGTGTTGGATTTGGTACCCTAAGTGTAGTATTTTTGTCTATGTACACTTATATTTTTCAAACAAATTGGTTTAATAACAATATCCATTAATTACATTAATACCCTTTGTATATTGTCTTCAATGGTTTTTTAGAAGCAAAGCAAAATAGAAACAAATATTGGCTCACGAGTTATCTAATGTTTAACTAATACTAAGTGGTATTACATGGTCGAATTATAATATGAAAAGACAACTTGTATTAGTAGATGAACCTAAACATGTCGTTAGTTTAATTGAAAATGAGTAAGCTGATTGAAAGACTAATATGTCGTCTATTAAGTCCAACTAAGGAGATGTTTTGTCTTGAGCATCAAAGTGGATGACTCCTAAAAGATAGAGACGTAGATGTGACTAACTAGACTAGCAGTACATCGAACAAGACCCTAGTAGAATAGATCCTAGATCCATTTATGGATTTATTCACTTGTGACATTCATAGTGTGGCAACCCTTAATCCTGAGTCGATGACGGACTATATATGTGTGACTCATATTACGGTCCGACCATTTAATACTGCTTAGTATTAGTTAAACATTAGACAACTAGTGAGTAACATTTGCTTCCAGTTTGCTTTACATGCAAAAACCATGTGAGGACAATATACAAAGTATTAATGTAATTCATGAATAATTTTATTAACCAATCTTTTCAGAAAAATTACAAGTGTACTTAGACAAAAATACTACAGTTAGTGCACCAAATCCAACACTTCCATGGTTATTCATTCTTCAAGTACCGAAGAAGGTGGAGAAAAGAAAATGAAACATAGTCAGGAAGAAAAGTCATCATTGGAAGCCATTTCGAGCTATTTATAGCCCTTCCCGCGCGATTACCAACCTCATGAGCACTGTCCATAGCTAATTATTATGTTTTCCACTAAGGAACAGACGAGTTCCATTCTAACCGAACCAAAATTGGATCTTAACCATGTCCAATTCGTTTTCCAACTTCCCGTTTCTTTCAATAGAGACCTCTAACTTGCGGTCTTTTTCAATTTACTCCTCCATTTATTTCAAATTTTCAAGTTATTAGAAATTTGGGTGTTATAGGCCAAGCTTTTTTCTTCAATTGGTAAGCCAATTTTTGTCCATTTCTCATCATATTTATATTTTTGAGATCATGATAGCTTGATTTAACTATCCCGGAGAGTATTTTGCAAAGTTGTTAAATTTAATAAAAGTTTTCATTGTTGAATCTTGAACCTTTTAGGACTAAATTGATAAATTTTGAGCTTAGATATGGAAAAAAAAAGACTAATTTCTAAAGTGAAAGTTGTTAGTTTTGAACATAGGGACTAAAGTGTAAATATTTTGAAATTGAGGTTAAAATTCTGTAATTTTAGATATTGGAGGGTTGTAAAAGGATGAAATTGAGATCGATTTCAAAATGAAAACTCATATTTTAAAGTTATGGCAAATTCGATTTTAGGGACTAAATTAAATAAAATAAAAACTTGAGGGAATTTTTATAAATGAAATTTAACTATTATATAATTATAGTATGCTATTGAATGATGTTTGGAATTGATAATTGAATTAAATTATGATTTATATCGAGATTTAAATCAATTGGAGGATATTCGCGAAAATAGAAAAATTACGGATTAGTCTCGATACTTTATCTATTGTTGTTTTTTCCGTAAGTTCATATGGTGTAGTTATGTTTAAATCCTTTTAAATTTTATATTATGGACCTATATAAGTTTTGTTAAACTTTGAGTTAATAGTAACTTAGTACTAAATGGTGAGATTTGGACCGAAATGTAAAAGTGTTAAATATGAACTTATATGATGGAATTATATGTATTTTCTTTCAAAAATAGAAGTTCTTGTTGAGTCCTGGGGGATAAGCTATCTGCGAAATATCCTAAAGGATAATGCTAGTCACACCTCAAGCAGTAAAATTATCATTTAACTGTGATCCTTCGTCCAACCTTTTATTACATTTTAGATAGGGGTGAAGCCAGAAAATTTTTATAAATTTGATTTTCAATAGTCTATATCTTTATAATTTTTAAAGGATTAAATCAAATTTTTATAATTTTAGGGGGCCAAAGTACAATTTTACTAATTTAAAATTTTAAAATTTTTTAAAGGGCCTAAATAGCAATTTTCCATTTTAGGGGAGTCAGGGCCTTGCCAGGCCCTCTAGATTCACCTTTTATTTTAGAAAATTTTTTTAGAGATTTTCATTATAATTTTTCATTTTCTCTTGTAAATTTTAATTTATAATAGAGCAAGTTTACATTTTACAAATTGTTTCTTTTAATTTTTCTTTGATCTCAAGACTAGCTGGATAATTAGAACACAAAAAAGTGATCCATGATTGGGTTTTATAACTTTTTAGAGCATCAATACTAATTGAGTATTTCTAACTCTACTTTTATCATATCTTGCAATTTTGTTGATGTACTTCATTGTTGGTTATTGTCTTCCCATGATTTCCATGTGTGTGGTTGAAATTTTTATGTTATTAGTGATGAAAGTTGATGATAAAGTGATTAAATGATCAATTTGTTGTCAGTAATTATGTTGTTACTTGTTTGGTTATGTTTGCTTAATGCATGTCTAGGATTGACAAACTATGCCATGATCTAAATAGGAAAAATGAGAGATCAAACTATAATTGATTATACCTATCCAACTTGCTAAGTATCAATGAGTTGAGAGACCTAGTGTGTGCTAGGCTTTCATGTGAGAGTTGCAGTCTAGCGACAATTCCTAGATTCCGAGTTGAGTCAAGGGACTAAGAGGAATTAGGAATAGTAATGATGTAATTAGTAGGAACAAGTTAATGTTTAATCATGGATTCATCAACTACACCCACTAATCACTACTATTATACTTGATTAGAAAATTAGAATCAAGATTGTTAGTTTAGTCTTAGTTTTAGTTTTAAACCATCAATTTTCTTATAATCAATTTCACTGATAATTACAAACTTTACTAGATTGATTCATCGTTAGAAATAGATAATTTAAGTGCTTGTTGGATTAAACTTGATTTGAACTTAGAATCATTCTCCATAGGGTTCCATGCTTAGAATACTTGTGTACAAGTATTTCATTGTATTACTCCATTGTAGTTGCATTCCTAGCAAAATGTCCTTATTCTAATCTTAATAAAGAGACTGTCATTATAGAACTTCAAATTTTTTATTTATAAATTCTTTATATAAGAAGTTTTTTTTATTTTCTATGAAAAAAAAACAATTAGAATGGGCAATTTATAGGTTTTAGGGATAGGGTTTCGTTAAGGTTTTTAATAAGACTTCTCCACCTAAGGGTGGTAGGCTGGCTTTAAACTTTAATATTTTATCTCTCTTTTTTTTTAAATGTCATTTAAAGAGTGGGTTTTAAACAAACCTCGACACTCATTAGTGCTATTGTCAATATAAAATTTACATATTTTCTCTTATTTTAAAGGTCATTTTAGAATTTGGTTAGTTTAGAATTTTTAAAAGGAATTCAATACTAACAGGTGTCGAGGTCAAGTTAAATATTAAGCACAAGCTTTACAAAATACTTTAATGGTTAGGGTTAGAGGTTTAAAATTTTTAGTAAAACATCGAGTCAACACCAAAAGGTGTCAAGATAGTTTTAATGATTACTTAATCAGTTTCCTAATTCTAATGAGCTCAAAAAACTTAACGGCACAAAAAATTTAAGGGACCTCAACACCCAAAATTGTTGTGTTGAGGTAGCTATAAAAAAAACCTATTCTAAAAACAAGTTTTACGTATACTTATTTTAGGATATACTTTTTACATTATTATAATAAAACCTATTTTTTAACACAGTAAAATTTAGCTATACAACTTTACTTATGAAATTTAAAAATAAAAAATATTTCTTTGCGAAAAGATTATATATTATTTGCGATGTTAACAAAAATTAATATTTTTTATAGTTGGATTAAAACTTAGATAGCATAAAGTTTTATTGGCCGAAAACAGAATCTTTGAGAATGTTTTTAATAGTAACAATTTATTTATTTAATTTTAATTATGAAAGATTTTATTTATTAATTCGTTAATAAGATATTTATCCAATTATATCTAAATCTCATATGTGAAATATCAATCAAATTTCCTCTACTAATTAAATCTTGACGGTTCATTATCAAGATATGGTTCAAGAGCAGGAACTGGCAGAGTGGCTTGAGGATTAAGCGGTGACTGGTTGTTTGGTTTCAAGATGTCACTAAGTATCACATATATTTTCTAGATTGAAGTCAAAGTTGTTTTTGAAGGCTTGAGACTAGCTTGGAATAAAGGGTTTAGGCAAGTGGAAATGGAGAGTGATAATACTTTCCTTATTGAAATTTTCAAAACGTGTCTTGCATTAGTGAGCAGTGTTGTTGAAATTCAGCTGATTCATGACTTGTGCCTCAAAAACTAGAGAGTAAAATTCAGAAGTATCTAAAGAACAAATAATAAAGTGACGGGTCGTTTAGCTAAGATGACTAGTAGTGATATTGAGCATTTTGTGCATGAAATCAAGACGTTATTAGAAGACGATACTCATTCTAATATTCTTGAAGAGTGAATTAGTAATTAGCATATTTTCTTATATCTAGACTTATAGGCCTATGTTTGCCAACAATAAAAGGTATTAGTAGGAGAAAGGCTGTCCGTATTTGCCCCAACAGTAAAGCAGAAAGAAACAGCCAAATTAAAGTAAGAAAATTGAGGTTGACATTTCACAATTTGATGAGAAAATATGTCAAAGTAATGTGGTGGGAATTTCGTGGCCTAAAACAATTTTGAATTTTAAGCTTAATTGGAAATTGCCTTGGGTTTTAAACTTTTAGATTGAATCATGTTACCACAAAGTTACCCTTTTCTAAAAGTGCCTTTTATGCAACAAAAATGGTTTTCCTCAAGCTACATTAAAGTAAGTTTGATTTTAGTGGGCAACTTCTTTTTTTCTTTCTTTTAAAAAATATCATTTATTTAATTTTAGCTTTATAATCTTATCCTAAAATCTTGAACTTTACGTTCACATTCGAATCAGTATGAAAATGTGGGTTTTGATCTTATTCTATATAATGTTTTTATTTGTAAACTTTGATTACTGATTAGTTTTTTTAATAGTAATCCCATGAATAGGATAAAAGAATAGTAAATTAATTAAGTGTCTTATAAATTATAATAAAATATTAAATAAATAAATATTTTAAAAGGAGAAAGACAAGGTTATTTATGAATAAAAAGGGTGCACTAATATTAACTCAATTTAACCCTTTGGTTTGTCATTTTTTTGCTAAATTTGATTAGAAAGAGTGAGAAAAGGATTGCTAGTTAAAATATTAATTTTCAAACAATGTTGGTGTGGTAATTTGCATGGCAATCCTCATGCATTTCATATTAACGTTATATTATTGCCTTTATATGGCGTTTAACAAATATTCTAAACATAAAAAATTCAAAACAATTAATATGATATACACTTGGATTGCAATGCAGATTTTTATATTTAAAAATTTAACGTTTTAATCAAAATTTTCAATAAAAAAATTCAACCTTTGTTGAGCACTAAATTTAATTAAAAATATATATAGATAAAGACGCAATTATTGTGATTCCGCGTAAGACATAAAATTGCAAAGGAATAAAAACATTAAAAAAAAAAAAGGATTAAGCTGTGATTAGATGAAATGACGTAAGGAGGTTTTGAAAAATAGAAGAAAGGAGTACTTAAAAGTTGGCCACTTGCCGTTGGAAAAATTCTTGCATCTAGCTGTGAAAATTCTACGCCAGCTTGTTTACAGTCGAAGCCAATTTTTGTAAAGTTTGAGTCGGTGACATCCATTTCTCCATTATTCCGGAACCCGTCGTGTGTCGATGAGATAAGAAGTGGGTTAATGGAATGGGACATGCCATCTTTCCATACATTTGTAGATTAATTAAATACGTGACTTACTAACGGTGTTAGGTACAAGTCAAGCAATTAGGAACGTAAACTACCCCCATCTATTTCATATTTTTAGGCTTCAACTTTCAACAATCATTTTCTTTTATTTGAATAAGATATATGTATAAATACCAAATTTCAAATCAATATTTCCTTCTCAAATCTTTCATCCATTTAATGCAAATAAATATTTTATTTATTATCATCATTTATATTTTTAAAAAATAATCAAAGCCCCAACCTCATGATTAAGGGATGATGCGACTAACCACCACACCATGCCCCATGGTTGTTTATATTATATAACCAAGTTGACATCGCAAGTCAATTGAACATCAACTCATTTAAGAATTATAATATTATTTTTATAAAGTAAATCATATTCTTTTGAAAATATTTCTTTTATATCTGATTTGAATTTTTTCAATTTTAACAAAAATTACATTTAAATTTTTAAATTTTTATTAATTGTTACCTAAAATGGTCACTCACGTCCTAAATGTGAAATAAATTAATAATTTAACATAATCCGTATATTGTTTAATTTAAGGAATATTAGTAGATTACAAGTGTAAGTGAAATATAATCATAATTATAATCCGGACTATATATGTGAATAATAAATGTAATCAATTATTACAAAAGTACATGCCAATTGATCCAATTTGAGATTACAAATATAATTACGGGTGAAATTATAAGTGGGTTAATATTTGATATATTAGTATTATAAATACTTTTAAAATTGTCATATATCTGTTTTTAAATATTTTACTATAGGTTAGCCGTCTAACTTTGCATGTGGAGTTTAAAAACTCTATTAATAGTGTACTAAATATTTTCCCATTATATAATTACTAGAAATTCCATCGCACATGTATGAGTATGGAAACCACATATTTAGAATACAATAAATAATGAAATGTAATATCTGAAACTAGTAAGAATAACACATATGAGATATGTACAAATTAAAATAAAAAATAATTTAAGTTGCAAGTAAAAGCAAATTTAAATAGGTAAATATAACATATTAATAATATTAAATGCACTCTAATTATTTATCATAGTATTGTCATTTTCTTGAGTTAGTATCAAGTGACATTGACTCAATTGAGGGTATTATCAATAAGATTATGACATACTCACTATGTGGTGAAAATAATTATATAATATATTTATTAAGAACTCGTATAAAAACTAATTATTACTTTAATTGAAATAGTCAAGTTGGGAAAGTACATGATTGGTGTTTTTGGTTCAAATCCCACCAAAAGTATGATTTTTCCTATATTTTATGTAAAGCACAAAAACACCCTTAACTTAGTATTTAATTTTTGAAATAAAAGTATTTTGGTAATTTAATAAATGAGTTGGGACCAATTATTGGTGCCACAAACTCAATCAGAATATTTATATATAACTAGAAATCCTATCACACATATATGAATGTGAAAACCACATATTTAGAACATAAATGTGTGTTTGAATATAATATATAATAAATAATGAAACATGTGGTTTGAAACTAATTAATCATAATAACACACAAAATATGTATGATATTAAAATAAAAAATTAGATTAAATACATCATATTAACAATACTAAATGCAATATAGTTGTTTATCATAAGGTTTGTCGAAACCATTTTTTTGAAAACAAAAATTTTGGTTATCGACTTTAAAAAACAAAACTGGAGTCGCCACCGATCCTTTATTAAGGTGTGATCGGCTCACCTTAAAAATTATGTTGGTCTACGAATTTTGAGAAAACAAGTTCGAAGTCGATTCACGCCGAGGAAGGGTTAGCACCCTCGTAACGCCCAAAATCGGTACCAAATTGATCATTTAATGTCTTAGTGTCGAAGGTTAAAAAGATTTTAAAATCAACTTGAATGATGAAATTTGCAAAAGGATAACAAGTTGTTCAAGTCATGTAAAGAAATCGAGTCCCAATACGTTAAGGTACAATTCCTCATAATCCCCGAACTTTGAATATCACTTTTTATTTTATACGAAAAATCTTCATTTCGAGAAAGTAACATGCCACACCCAATACGTTAGGGCACGACAAGTTAAGTTCCCAAAAATGATTTTTACACTCATGCATTTTGAATAAAGAATATCATCGGTTATTTAAGATTAGCAAAGAAAATCCGAACCCAATACGTTAGGGCTCAATTTCCCTCGAAAACCTCAAACCTCGAATATCGCTTTTATTCAAAAAAAACTTTGAAGCAAGAAAATAACTTTGATGTATGGTTAAAACCAAAACATATTATCAAAAAGAGTATGCTTAAAAGGTAATGTACAATATGATACAAATACTTTAACTTAAAGCATATATAAATATATATTTACAAAATAAAAAATAAACGATATGTATATGTAAGTCATGAAAATACGCTTATGTATATATCCAAATATTTACATATATGTACAATATATAAAATAATAAAATATTTATAATGATTTAAAAATATGAAAATGTATGCATAAATATATCATGGAAAATGTATGTATTTTAAATTGTAAAATATGGGGAAACATGTAAGTATTCTAAAATGTATATGTATACATATATATATGTTTGTAAAAAACTTTATGAAGAATAATATATAAAATGCGTATGTACATATTTACAAACGTAAAAATATATTTGAAACTAAAATATAAAAGTATATATATATATATATATAGAAGTTGAAAAAATATATATATATATATAAGCACATGTATAAAATATATAGGTAGACGTGTAAAAACATGCATATATATATTATATAAAAAACAATATGTGAATACTATATAAGAAAAATGCATATATGAACATAGAGATAATGATAGTAATAATGATAATATATAAAAATAATAATTAAATAAAAAAATAGTTCAAAAAGAAAAAGTGGATTAAATTGAACAAAAGATGAAAAATCGGGGATAAATTCGAAATAAATAAAAGGACCTAATTGAATGCGCAGGAAACAATGGATGACCAAAAGGGGAATTAATCCCTCCCTCCTACATGTTGCGCAGCACTGGATTAAATCGTCACGCGGGTAAAATATTTGGGCCAAATTTTAAAGAGGAAAAAGAACTTGATTAAAACGCGTCACAAAAGGGGGAGGCTAATTGCGAATTTCCCCATTTAGGTGGAGACGCGCAGACCCCCCAAAACTAAACGGCGCCGTTTCACCTGCATTTAAAATTAACAAAAAAAAAAAACAATTCCAATCATTTTGTTTCATTTTTTTCACATATGCTCTGCTAAGGTTTCTCTTCTCCCCCTTTTGACGCCGCCATTCATTCGCCTTCGTGCCAGAGCTCCGATCGCGGCGGAGACGGCGACGATTTGGCAACTCCGACGGAAGGTAAGTTTTTCTTTTTCTTTTTTCTTCGTTATTTTATACGAAATAAAACGAAAATAAAAGAAAATAAAACACATATAAATAATAAAAAATACTATGAAAAACGAAAAGAAAAAAACCTTTGTAAAACAACTTTGATATCTGTATTTTCTCTCTATTTCTGTCTCTGTTACCCCAAAATTTTCCCCCCTTTTACAGATTACAGAAGGGCCTTTTATAGCCCGAAAACAAAAGCAAAAAACGAATATAATTTGCTATTTTGCTATTTTATTCTCTCTCGGACTCTTTGAGTCCGTGTTTGCAGGTATCACGGAGCGTTAGTGGAGGAGTGGCCCAAGCGTCTGGCGGTTGGATGCTTGTTGGCGCGTCAAGGCGGATATGCGCCGTGGTTTATTTTTCACTTAGGTTTTCTTTAGTTGCTGGGTTAGGGACTATTTTGGGCTGTTTTTTATGTTCGGGCCTGGGTCATTGGGTCCTATTACAAGGTTGTCATCAATCGTGAGTTGATATTGAGTTTACTTGTGACACCAACTCAATTAACAATATTATTAATATATATATATATGCAACTTATTAAAATAATTAATTGTGCATATTAAAATAAAGTTATATAAAATATAATTATGCAATAAATTTAAAATTTTATTAATCCAATCAAATTCTATCATAGGCATATTTTAATTTTTATTAACTTTTACTAAAATAAAAAAAACTAAAATGATTTTAAATAATTTAATTTAATTTAATTTAATTTAATTTAATTACGCATTATAATTTTTTAATGTAATTAACTCTAAATACTAATTCAATTATAAATTTAAATAATATAGATATGGAAGAGTTAATGGTGACTTTCCTGAAACACCATATCTCTCCCATCGCTGCGGTTTTGAATTTTGACCCATCAAACTTGCCGGTAACTTTCTCCCCAATTTTTTCTTTTATTTAAAACTTACCAGTCCGTCACCCCCCACACTCTCCCTTCTTTAATCTTTAATCTTTCCCCAACCCAATCACAAGATTTCTGTCAAATCCCCTTAAATTCGTATTTTCTCTTCTTTCCTTTTCTCAGAAAACATGTTTTTCTTTCCAGGTGCAACAAAATTCGCCTTTGAAATTCTCCTCCTCTAGTTCCCCCCTTTCTTTCTGGATTCTGACGAACCATGACAATTCTTTATAACCCATTTTTTCTCTTGTTTATAACTTTCGTTTTCCTGTTTCTTTTCCGGGTTGTTTTGATCAAGACCGGACTGATTTTTACTGTCAAGAAAAAATGGCGTCTTTTTGAAGATTGCTTTCATGTCTACCAGTTGTTCAAAGTCCCCAAATTCAATGAAAGCATGCAAAGAAACCAACTTTATCACAAAGTTTTTGTTTATCTCAATTCACTCACTTCCGTTGAAGATTCCGATTTCACCAATCTCTTCACCGGCAAAAAACCAAATGAAATCCTTCTCCGCCTCGACCCCAACCAAATAATCGAAGACGATTTTCTGGGTGCCAAGATTCTCTGGATCAACGAAGATAACAATTTGGTGTTGAAGATTCGAAAAGCCGATAAACGAAGAGTTCTCCGGCCTTACCTTCAACATATCCACTCAATTTCCGATGATTTGGATGAGAAGAAACGAGACTTGAAGCTTTACGTGAACGTCGTTGGCCATGGCGATGATCACAAGGGACGGTGGAGATGCGTTCCCTTCACGCATCCTTCAACGTTTGAAACAATAGCTATGGAATCTGACCTTAAAAACAAAGTCAAATCCGATCTCGAGTCTTTCCTCAAAGCCAAACAGTATTACCATAGGTTGGGTCGTGTTTGGAAACGAAGCTATCTCCTTTACGGTCCTTCAGGTACTGGAAAATCAAGCTTTATCGCAGCTTTGGCTAATTTCTTGAGTTACGATGTTTACGACATTGATTTGTCCAAAGTTTCCGATGACTCCGACCTTAAACTTCTCTTGTTACAAAGCACGGCCAAATCCGTGATTGTCATCGAGGATCTTGACCGGTATTTGTCGGAGAAATCAACGGCCGTCAGTTTGTCGGGAATTTTAAACTTTATGGACGGGATGTTAACCTCCAGCTGCAGCGAAGAAAGGGTCATGGTCTTCACAATGAACGGCAAGGATCACGTCGACCAGGCGGTTCTCAGACCAGGAAGGATTGATGTTCATATACATTTTCCCCTATGCGATTTCACGGCATTTAAAACGCTGGCCAATAGTTACCTGGGGCTCAAGGATCATAAGCTGTTTCCGCAAGTAGAGGAGATTTTCCAAAATGGGTCGAGTTTAAGCCCGGCTGAGATTGGGGAGTTAATGATCGCGAACCGGAATTCGCCGAGCCGAGCTTTGAAATCCGTCATTCATGCCTTGCAAACGGACGGCGATGGGAGGGGGGGTTTGAATATCGGGCGGCGGTCGACCGAGAATGGGCCGAGGAAATTATCAGGTGAAATGGGTGAAGGGAGTGGGGTTTTCGGTAAGGAAGGAGCCAATGCGGTGAAGGAGTTTAAGAAATTGTACGGATTGTTGAGGGTCAAAAGCAGTAGAAAATCTCAATCCTCCGATCTTAACGGTGACCAAAAGGAAGGCGGATGAATAGGAAGAAGCTTTAGCTTTGTAGTTTTATTGATTTCTCTCTTTTTTGTTAAAACCAAAAAAATCTGAATAGCGGAAATAGAATTAGATTCTGTTGAATTGTAGTAAACTCTGCCCATATGGTTATTTTTACAGCTTTTTGCATTGAAAAACATTGTCAAGTAGTACCTCCCTTGATTTTATTTGTCTAGGTTTTAGGAGTATGTATCTAGGGAAACGTAGATATTAGTACTTCAATTGTCTTTTATTTTTTATTAAAAACTATCTTTGTATATGCCAACATGATGTCGTCTTATGTGGATGACATGATTGATGAATGGGACGATGCACATGATACTAAAAACAAAAGACACTGAGCGCTTGCAATTTCAATAAAGAATGGGTGGAGTGCGGAAATCGGTGAAATTACCAAAAGCCGTTTCAAAATGTCAAACCCACAGTTGACAGTCGTGGGATTCGCACTTCTGATTCACCATCTTTTACATATTAACCCTTCTCTCTCTAATATTTTGATTCCGGGTCAACACAACTATTCCACCACCAATCTATACAATGAATCCTTCTTTGGGCTGACATTTCTGCCCCCAAATATTTATAATAATTTAAACATGTTCCCAAAACAAAGTTAGTTCTTATATGTTAAATCAAAGAGTAAATTAGTCATTCCACTAAAAAAACATAATATTTTGTTTTAAGAGAGCATGTGAACTGTTTAGTTATTCTATCAACCACATTAGTTTTTAATAATACAAAAGGATATAATTTTAAGAGAAAAGATAACTTTTGATACACGAAAAAAGGAATTATTAATGTTTAAAAAGAGTACATAAATTATAATACTCACGGAAGAAAAACAAAACATGATAGAAAATGAATCATTATAACAATATCTAAAATATGTTATAAATTAAACGCAACCACGATAAGTAAATAAAATATTTTCTAAATTCAGTGACTATAATAAATTACATAAAACATGATAAATAAATAAAATGTTCTCTAAATTCAATCACTGTAATAAATTACTTAAAACACGATACGGTAAGAAAAATATGTAAAGATGGCAAGTACGCACAAACATATCAAATTTTATATAACATCAATAATAAATATATAAAAAATAAAACATAAATATAAGACATAAAAAGTTAATAATGAAATTAACTCAGTAATATTTTATTTTTATTTATATAGATAATGCATATAAATTTAAAACAAATTCAAATTTTATAGCTGATGTAAAAATTTCAAATGTTAAATATATAATAGGGTTGATATACTATTTACCCTCCAAAGTTGCATCTAATTATCACTTTGGTACTTAAAGAATTTTTGTATCAATTTAGTATCTGAAATTTCCGACCCATTATCAATTTGTCCCAGGCATTAATGGTGTTAAAAAAACCACATCACCGAAACTTTATTTTCTTGAAATAAATTTAAATACGGGAAAATGTGAAAATAAAATAATTTCTCATTTAAAAAAAGAATTATATAAAATTCTTAGAAACTAAAAATTTTTATTTTATTTTTATTTTTAAAAATACATAAAACACACACAAAAAAAAAGAAAGTTCAAAAATTATGAGATAATTCAAAAATTAACAATAAAAATGAAACTTTATATAAAATTTCTAGAAATTAATTTTTTAAAAATACATAAAATAAAAAAGTAAGAAAATACAAAATTGTAAAAAAATCTCAAAAAATATGGAAAGCTTTAAACATACAAACATATGACGTGGTAAGAAAATTTGCCTCAATTTCTTATTTTTTTGCGAAAGTTTCAATAGCAACTTCAAGCAATCCATAAAATTTGACATAAAATTACTTTTGATCAAGATCTATATAGTGATAAAATCTTTCACCATCCCTAAAATATAGAAATAAAATAGACTAAATAAAACCATCATAATTAATGAAGAATTTAAATAATAATGCAATACAAAACTGTGGAGTGTGTATCGCAATTTTCGGACAAACCAGTGTCAAAGCAAAGTCGACATTACGACGATGCGACACAAGACGTCATGATGAGGAAGTACAGGACGTCCCTACGACAACGTCCCAACTAGGAGACATACAACGTCACAACGACACGACGTGTTCCCCTCACAAATGAGTTTATTCTCTTAAGTTAAACTCCTTTATCTTTTCCTAGTTGAACTTTGATATTTCAATCAAATTAATCCTTTAATTTTAGTCTATAAATAGGGCCACAACAACCTTAAAATTGGGGATTATAATACAACATTAGAAATAAATTAAGAGAGAGCTTTGAGGGAATTTTGTGTTTTAGCCGGAGAGCTTTGTATTAAGGGTTTAGGGTTTATTTTAGAATTTATCCATCTTGTACCCTTCAATTATTTGCTCATCAGTGAAGTCTTTATTTTCCCATGACTTTTTATCCTCTTCACCGAAGCAGTTTTTCCACGTAAAGATTTGTGTGTTACTTTTGACGAAACTGTGATACTTCACCTCAAAAAAGAGTCACATGTCTTTGACGGCACAATAAAACAAAGTGACTCAACCAAGGTGGAGCCAGAGCCGAAGCTAAAGGGTGACATTGCGACAACACGACAAGCGACTTTGCAATGACACGATGAATAGAGGTGACGTCATGACGAGTAGGTTCAGGATGTTATGGTGTCACGACGAAATCGTGACTTACTTGAGGCTGATGTTTCTTTGGAACAACAAGATGTTACTAAATTCACGATCAATTAGTGACTCCAGTTGAACTATGAAATTATAAATTAGCTCGTGACAGGCAAAGATGAGAAATTATACCACCGCATAAGTTCTGCCATGGTAATCTAATGGTATATGCTCTAGGCATTGCCAAGATCATTGATTCAGCTGATCTTTCAAATTACTTTGAGGTGGTTCAGGCTCCTAATTCAAGCAAGTGGCTTGTGACAATGGAAGATGAGATAAAGTCTCTACAAAAGAATGGGACTTGGCAATTTGTGAGACCACCCATCAGAAAGGAGATTGTCAGTTGCAAATGAGTGTTCAGAAAGATCGGGTCCAGCTAACATTAGATATAAGGTGAAATTGGTAGTAAAGGGTTATAGTCAAGTGGAGAGAGTCGATTTTAATGATGTCTTCTCTCCTGTTGTAAAGCATAAATCCGTTTGAGCATTATTATCCCTTGTTGCATTATAAAACCTTGAATTGGAGTAATTAGATGTGAAGACTACATTTCTTCATGGCAATCTAGAGGAGGATATTTATATACAACAACCTGAAGGCTTCATGGTTTAAGGCAAGGAATATCATGTTTTCCTTCTATAAAAATCATTGTAAGGCCTAAAGCAGTCTCCTCGACAGTGGTACAAGAAGTTCGATTATTTCATGTTAAGCATTAGTTTTGTTCAGAGCAAGTATGATAGTTGTGTGTATCTACATCATCTAGATGATGGATCGTTTATATATTTCCTGCTATATGTTAATGACATGCTGATTACGACTAAGGATCCATTTGAAATTGTAATTTAAAAATCAGGCTTAACTCTAAGTTCAAGATGAAGGATATTGATGTAGCCAAGAAAATTTTGAGGATAGAAATTTTAAGAGATAGTTGTTCTAGGAAGTTATTTTTGTCATAGTCGAAAGGATTTTTAAGCGGTTTGCGATGCAAGATTTGAAACAGTTAGTACTCCTTTAGCTGCACACTTTAGACTTTCAGTTTCAGAGTCACCACAGATCGAAGATGAAGAAAAGCACATGTCTAAAGTTTCTTACTCCAAGCAGTCAGAATTTTAATGTATGCAATGGTCTGTACCCGCCCCAATATCTCGCATGTTGTTAGTATTGTGAGTAGATACATAGCTAGACACAACAAATTACACCGGCAAATAGTTAAGTGAATTCTTAGGTTAGAATTTGGAAGAAGTTTAGAGGGACTAATGGGCTAAGTGGACTCAGATTATGTAGGGACTTAGATCAAAGGAGATCTCTCATAGGTTATCTATTTGCTTTCAAGGACTGTGCTATTAGTTGGAAAGCCACACTACAAGCCACCGCGGCACTATCAACTACAAAAGCAAAATATATGGCAACCATAGAGGTTGTGAAGAAAGCCATTTGGTTGAGAAGTTTGTTCGGGGAGCTGGTTAAGAAAGAAGTAGCAACTATCGTATATTGCGATAGTCAGAGTGCTATACATCTAACCAAGGATCAGATGCATCATGAAAGAACGAAGCACGTAGATATTTGGTATCACTTTGTTCGGGAGGTGGTTGCTCAATGAGATGTTCAGATTCATACAATCATCCAATTTTCAAGTTTAAACATTGCTTGAACTTAGTTAGTATCCTACAAAGGATGAGTTGGGACCATGACAGGGCTTGGCAAAGAATGCATGGTAAAATCCGATTCAAGGTAGAGATTTGTGGAGTGTGCCTCACATTTTTCTGACAAACCAGAGTCAAAGCAGAGTCGACGTCCCGATGACGCGACACAATGTCACGACAACGAATGACGTCCCGAAAAAGAAATCGGGACGTCATGACGACAACGTCCCATTGAGGAGACACATGACATCGCAATGATGCGACATGTTCCTTACACAAATGGGTTTCTTCTCTTAAGTTAAACTTTGTTATCTTATTCTAGTTGAACTCTAATATTTCAGTGAGATTAATCCTCTAATTTTAGTTTATAAATAGGGCCATAACAACCCCAAAATTGGGGATTTTAACACAACATTAGAGAGAAAATTAAGAGAGTTTTGAGGGAATTTTGTATTTTAGTCGAAAAGCTTTGTATTCGGGATTTAGAGTTTGTTTTAGAATTTCTCCATCTTGTACTCTTCGATTATTTGCTCATTAATGAAGTCTCCATTTGCCCATGACTTTTTATTCTCTTCACCGGAGGAGTTTTTCCACGTAAAAATTTGTGTGTTTAATCTTCTTTATACGTTCTTGTTCATTGTTTGTTCAAGTTTTTTTTTTTATAAAAAGGAGAAAATACAAAAAAAATTCAAAAAATTTAACAATCAGAAAGTATATGAAATTTATATAAAATTTCTAGAAATTAACAAATATATTTTTATTTTTAAAATACATAAAATTTAAAAAGTAAAAAAGTAATAAAAATTGTAAAAAATTCAAAAAATAAAAATCATAAAAAAATGAAAAGCTTTAAACGTATAGGCATGGAATGTGATATAATAAGTAAATTTATTTCAATAACAACATCAAACAATCAATAAAATTACTTTTCATCAAATCTTTCACCTTCTTTAAAATATAGAAATAAAATAAAGTAAACAAAACCATCATAATTAATCAAGAGTTTAAATAATAATAATAATAATAACTTACTTCTAAACAAGATAACAATAACATATTATAAAGTAGGAGAATTGTAGAGAAGAACATAAAAAGTAAAGATTACAAAAGAGAAATAAGACACCCTCTAAATTCTTTAGGTGTTAGAAGATAACAAATTTGATGGTTTGGAGAGTTATATTGGCATGGATTTACGACACAAATGAATTTATCTTTTTTACAATTTTTTCTAAAAAATCTATTTATTATGGGTTATTAAACGTGTTTAAAAATATTAATTTTAATTAATTAAAATTTTTGAACAGTTTATCAAACTAGAAAATTACCTTATCATAGAAGACACGGCAATTTATAACGAAAGCTCCCCAAAAATGAGGAGGGAATTGAAAAACAAAATTAACAAGAGCATGTAGATAATTTCTTCATCTCACTTGTTTCAAAATCAGAACCGGCAATCACGTCAATCTTCGATCCCTTTAAAGCCGTGAGATGTTCAGCACCGTTGGCAGATTCCAAAGATTTTTTGCACATGGCACCGTAAATTTCTTCCAGCAACTTGAAAAATGCCTTATCCACGTTGTCACCGCTAAGCGCAGATGTCTCGGCAAAGAACAGTCCCTGTTCCTTGGCGAACTCAACCGCGTCTTCGGTTGGAACCGCCCTCTGGTCCACTAGATCAGCCTTGTTACCGACGAGCATGATGACGATGGAGTTATCGGCGTTGGCCCGGAGCTCCTCCACCCATCTCGCCAGGCTATCGAAGCTCTGCCGCTTGCTGATGTCGTACACTAGCATCGACCCCAATGCGCCTCTATAGTATGCGCTTGTTACTGCTCGGTACCTGCTCACTCCCATTTGCAGAAAGTAAATGAATCATACTTTTTTTAAATTAATTTTTAAAAAAATTCACATAATTAGATCTGTAAATAGAGGTAAGGTGATAAATATAAATACTAATTAAATACATAGTTAAAAATAAAAATATTTTGCAAGTAAATAAGTAAATGTTTGAATGGAATCCTTAAAATAACTATTATTAAATAATTTTTCTTTCAAAAGCAATTAAAAATTCAAACACTACAGTAGGGCTAAACAAGAAAAATCCACCCGATTTGATAGGTAATGGAATGTAAATTAAAAACTTGAGCCAAACCTAATTCTACTTTTATTTAATTTTAATTTTTACTGAAAATAATTTAAAATTTTATATAAGAATATTTTTCAAAAAGCATCATTGATTTTTGTTATTTACTCGAAAATTTTATAATTTTTAAAAATATTTATAAAAAATACTTTAAAAACTTACTAAATAATATTCAAAAGCCAAAAAGTGTGTCAATAAACAATAAAAACATAAAATACGACAAATCAACAGATCTAAGTATTGCTATTCTTAACTATCAAGAAGCACCAACTGATTCAAACTTCACTTCATGCTGCTGCTATTACACACTCAAACTCGGTTAAAGCTTAGATTGCGTATTACCATTAAATTTAAAAAGAAAAGAATCAGTGATTAATTTAACGAAATGTCAGCCACAACAGAGGCAGCATCAATCTCAAAGCAGAGACAAAGGAGAGGGAAAGGGGTGCTCACCTTTCTTGCCCAGCTGTGTCCCAGATCTGGGCTTTGATGACTTTGGTCTTAATGGTAACCGTTCGTGTCTGGAACTCAACCCCAATGGTGGACTTGGAATCCAAGCAAAACTCATTCTTGGCAAACCTCGACAGAATCTGAGACTTCCCAACTGCTGAATCTCCGATCACCACCACTTTGAACACATAATCTATTTTCTCTGGCGCGTATTCTTCTTCATTCCCCACCCCACCACCATTCATCTCTTCGTTCATTTACCTCCCTACCAAAACAACCACCTTTACCCAAATAAAAATGATTTATGACACAACACCTTTTTGTTGCAGTGCTCCAAATATGAAGCCTAGATCTTTGGTATTTTTAGAATTGGGGTTAAGTGGGAGTAAGTAAAGAAAGAAAGGGAACAAAAAAATATGAAAACCTTGTAAAAGAATAAAGACTACTAGACAAGACAAGACAAGGGTTGAAGGGTTGTAGTCACCTGTCCTTGACTCTCTATCAACGCTTTTATCGTGACTGTGCCAATGCTGTTTTCATTAAATTATTTACTTCAAACAATAATGGAGTGGCGGATTGGGATCTGCTGAACCGAAACTTAGTGCCACATTCACAGAACAATGATCTCATATTTCCCTGGCAAAGGTGGCATTATATATGTTCCTTAAAGATGTTAATCACTCCAAACCTTGGGTTTAACTTAATTTCCAAGCATCCTTCCTTCTGATACGTTTATTTATTTGTTGGATGTTATTGAAATTATTATTGTATGTGCAGAATCAGAGCCTGGCAATGAATACCATAAATAAAGTGAAGCTTGTAAATGATGTTTCCTTTTTGCAGCAAGTAAGATGGATGATGATGGACCTGCAAATGTTTTAATTTTGTACCCACAAACTTGAGCATATGGTAGCATTCCCAAAAAATCATAATGGAAGACCCACGTCGTGTTTTGAAGGAAATCTCTACCTGAATTCTGCCAGACACATATTCTTATCTTCCCAAATTTCCAATCCCAAACCACTCATTATACATTGAAATTGTTTTCCCTACATGTCATCGAGCAATGTTCCATTTTTCTGCCATACTACTTGTATTGATCTTTCCTTCAAAATTACTTCTTCGTCACCGTGAAAGACAAGTTTGTCAGCAATAACTGCATCTGTTTAGTACTAATAAAACCACCTTTTTCAAGGTTTAACATGATGACGGTCGCATGCAAGTAAAGAAGGTGAGTGAAAAGGGGAAATTGTAGAGGAAAATAATATAAGGGAAAATATATTAAAATAAGGAGCAATGGGTAAGAGGGGACACCACTATAATGTTGCTTAGTTGAAATTCCCTTGCAATCCCTGACAAAGCCACATATAGTATGAACATTACTGGACCAAGAAATCTGAATGATGATTCCGATTGCTGTATATTTGATCTCATCTGTTGGGAACTGTTAATGGGTTTGGTATCTTGATTCCCTACAGCTCTCATCTCATATTTGTTTCAATGGTAGCAAAATCATGCCAATCTAAATCTGGAATTTAATTTAATTAATATAGATAACTAGTTTTAAAAGCTAACATTTAATAAATTTAGATTTTAAATTTTAAATTTTACCATTATCTTTTTTATATTTCTCAAATTATGACATTTTTGTGGAAAAAAAAATACGTCTTTTCAGTTCAGAGAAATGTCGGCAAATGTTACACTGCTGAGTTGCCCGAGGATAGGCTACGGCTAGGGGTGTGAGCCGAGCTCAAATAGAGGTAAACTCATATTCAATTTTACATTCAAGCTCAATTAAGCTCGTTCATATTTACATTCGAGCTCATTTGTAATTGAAATCTTTCTATATAATAAGGTTAAATATGTAATTTCATAATATAAGATAAGGTTAATACACTTTTTCATATCTAAACTTGGCAACTATACTCACATTAGGGTTTGAGTTTTTTTTGTCCAAGATAGTCTATAAATTCGACAATTGTTTCCATATTGGGGTCTGAATTTTTTTGGGGCAACTTAGGGTTTTCAAGGAAATACCATGGACTAGTTTTGACAAAAAAAGTTTAGATCCCAATGTCGGAACAATTACCGAGCTTAAGGACTAACTTGGACAAAAAAAAATCTAATCCCAATGTGAGAGTAGTTGCCAAGTTCAAGCCCTAGATAGTGATTTAGCCCTATAAAATATACTAAAAAGGAAAAGCTCAATTAAGCTTGTGAGCCATTATAGTGCTCGAATTTGACTCGACTAATAGTTCAAGTTACTTGAACTCGAGCTTGACTTGATAATTATTAGATTAAGCATGAGGTTTTTTTCGAATCAAACTCAAATAACTCACGAGTGCTAATATCTTACTTACATCCCTAGCTTGTGATTTAAATTTTCATTTAAAATAAAGGGTAAACTATATCATTAGTCACTAAGCTATGAATAAGTTTTCATTTTGGTCACTTAACTAAAAAAAGTTACAATTTGGTCATTAAACTTTTCAAAATTTTTTTTATCACCCGACTGTTAAATGGCACTTTTTTAGTTGGCACAATAACAATTTTAGTTTTCAATTTTTATATTTTCTATCAATTTAACCTTGATTATATATAAAATGATAAATTTGATTTTTTAAAATTTATAAAATTATAAAAATAAAAATAAAATAAAAGTAGATAAAATTTTCAAAAATAGATAAAGTGAGAGAAAATGAGGGAAAATTGTTTTTAAACCCTCAAATTTTTCTCTCTATATTATTTATATTGAAATATCCAATACTCAAAATATTAAATATGTAAAGTCTGCTGCCCTAGCACGCATTGCCTGCCGCCTCTGGCATGAGTTATTAGGTTTTTTGGTTGTTTTCGTTCTAGTGTTTTATTTGTTTCAAGTCTTGGTGATCGCCAATTTCTGAATATTCCCTCTCTGTTCTCTTGAAGGCGGGTGAGTTCCATCGTTTTTGTGCAGATCCTGCAAGTATGGAGACTGGATTAGCAAATCTTTCGATTAATGAAGAAGAAGAAGAAATTTTGATTGTCTAGGAAGAACCATCTACACAAAAAGAAGTACCAGATTATCAGCTTGTGGGTTGCTTCTTAACAGCAAGTATAATAAATTTCTCGGCCATGAAGAGTACTTTGGCAAATTTATGGCATCCTGTCTGTGGAGTGCAAATCAGAGATCTAGGGGAGAAAAGGTATCTCTTCAAGTTTTTCCATTATATCGATATGGAAAGAGTTTTAAAGGGCCTACAGTGGACTTTCAATAATCATTTACTTATTTTGTTCAAATCAGAGAGGGGTGAAGATCCAATGAAAATACCTCTAGTTTTTGTTCCTTTTTGGGTACAAATCCATGATGTTCCAGTCGGTTTGTTTTCTGAGAATTTTGCGAAACAATTGGGTAATTTTGTTGGTGTTTTTATGGAGTATGATGCTTCAAATCTGGGTAAGGAAAATCGGAACTACATGAGGATTAGGGTACAGATTGATGTTAGGAATCCATTGAAAAGGAAAAAGCAGGTCATGAGTAGTGGGACACGTTCATATGTTAAGTTTAAATATGAACGATTATCTCTATTTTATTTTTTCTGTGGTCGTTTGGGGTATAATGATTCTTATTGTGAGGCAAGAATGATGTTGGGAGTGGATATCAGTGAGATGGGTTGGGATTTAACTTTACGGGCTCCATCTCGTAGAGCTCTAGCAATGAATAGTATTTGGTTACGAGAAGAGGGAGAAAGCAGAAGTGAAGGGAGTTGGATGGGGAATAGAACGGTGGGGCTCAGTTCAAGGGAGGGGGATTCGAAAGAGAGTAAAAAGAATTCCTTTGATTTAATATTGGGGTTTAGCCTAGAAGGGGGAGGATCATCTGTTGGTTATGGGAAGGAAAAATTAAGATCCTTTCAAGGAAAAGTAGCTATGGAGTATGACGTGGAAGATGAAACTTTTATTGGGGATGAGGGGAAAAAACGGAACAGGGTTGAGGTGGAAGACACTACCTTTTTATCATCGGCGGCTGCCAAGAGGTCAGCCGACCGGAAGCAATGAAAATATTAAGTTGGAACGTCCGTGGTTTGGGGAGACAACGGACGGTTAGAAGACTTCGGTATTTACTGAAGATAAATAATCCCCAAATAGTCTTCTTCATGAAGACAAAATTGAGTATAAAACAGATGGAAATTGTTCGTAGAAGATGTGGTTTCCTACACGGGATTGAAGTTGCAGCTAAGGGTACGAGAGGAGGTTTATGTTTAGCATGGAGAACCGACACGGATTTAATACTGCGTAGTTTTTCTAAAAGAAACATTGATGTGTTAGTTGAAGATAAAGAAAAAGGAGTTAAATGGAGATTTACAGGCTTTTATGGTTCTCCATATGTACAGGACAGAAACGATTCATGGGAAGTTTTGAAGAAATTAGCAATGGGTGAGGCAATTCCATGGTTGGTGTGTGGCGATTTTAACGAAATCATGTATGGATTCGAGAAGAAAGAAGGACTACCTAGAGATGAAAGAATGATGGAGTTATTCAGGAAAACGCTTGAAGATTGTCACCTATATGATGTGGGTTTTATGGGCCGCTAGTTCACTTGGGAAAGGGGTAATTTACTAGAGACAAATATTCAAGAACGTCTCGACAGAGGAGTGGCTAACACAGAGTGGATTGTGCTATTTCCTGATGTGAAAGTTCAACATCTCACTCATACGTTTTCAGATCACTGTCCTCTTCTTTTGGATACCAGGAAATATGAAGATCTAGGTTGGATTAGTAATTTTAGATTTGAAGCCTGGTGGTTAATGGAGGAGTCCTTTATTAATGAGGTTAAGCTTTTGTGGGAAAATTCTTCAGGGGAATTGCTTCAGAGATTGGGGAATTTAAAAGAAGGTCTGAAGAAATGGGCTAGAAGAATCCAATTTAACAGGAAGAGATCTAAACGAGTTCTGACAGAAAAGCTTGAAGAATTGGTTGTAGCAGAAAAGGACGATAAGACTTTAGCTGAATTGATCGATACAAGGATAAGTCTTAAATTTGAGATTGAAAAAGACGAGTGCTATTGGGAACAAAGGGCCAGAACAAATTGGTTGAAGTTTGGAGATAAAAATACAAAATTCTTTCACAATCATGCTTCACAACGAAAGAAGAGAAATTTTATTCACAAATTAAAAAATAAAGAAATGGGAGAGATGGTGTTTGTGCAGGATATTGAGGTTACAGCACGGGCTTATTTTCAAAATCTATTTTCAACAGGTAGTAGGGGGAATTATGATCATATATTAACAGGGGTCGAACGGTGTATTCAAGAGGAAGATAATCAAAGACTCACAGCTCCATATTCCAAGGAAGAAATTACAGAAGCTGTCTTTGGTATGGGCCCAACAAAGGCACCAGTTGAAGATGGCTTTCTAGCAGCGTTTTTCCCGAATTGTTGGCAGATTATGGGAGAAGATGTCACAGCCTACTGTCTCCGATTGTTGAATGGTGAATTGCAGGTTAGTCAAATTAATTCTATAAATATAGTGCTTATACCCAAAGTTGAGAGTCCTTTTAACATGTCACAGTTTAGGCCGATCAGTCTTTGTAATGTTCTTTATAAAATTATTGCAAAGGTTATTGCTAATAGACTCCGAAACGTTATTGGGAAATGTATTGATGAAGCTCAAAGTGCTTTTGTACCAGGGCGATTGATATCAGACAATGTTTTACTTGCTTATGAGGTACTGCATAAGTTAAAACTGAAGAATTTGGGGGAAAAAAAGGTTTATGGCCGTTAAACTAGATATGAGTAAAGCTTACGATAGGGTTGAATGGAGTTTTATTGAAGAAATTATGGTAAAGATGGGATTTGACCTTAACTGGGTGAAGGCCATTATGAATTGTGTCTCTACCGTTTCCTATTCAGTTATCATCAATGGGTTTAGAGGGGTTAAATTTTCATCAACCAGAGGTTTGAGACAAGGTGACCCACTAAGTCCGTTCCTTTTTCTTTTGTGCGGTGAGGGCTTATCGAGTCTATTAAGATCGGCAATGAAGAGAGGTATTATGAAAGGAGTCAGGGTTCGTAGGAGTGGACCACAGATATCCCATCTTTTATTTGCTGATGATTGCATATTATTTGGAGAGGCAAGAAGGAAGGGTGCTAATATCTTCAAGGACATACTAGAAGAATATAAAATTTGCTCAGGGCAAAGCGTAAATTTTGTAAAATCTACAGTATTTTTTAGCAAAAACACGTTGGATGAGGATAGAAGTCAGGTTGTCAACTTGTTGGGGGTTCGTAGATCGAATGATCCAGAGAGATACTTGGGTTTGCCAAATATGGTGGGACGGAAGAAAAATGAAGCTTTTCAAAATCTGAAGGATCGTTTTAAGAAGTGTATCGATAATTGGAGTATCAGGTTTTTATCTCAAAGAGGTAAAGAAGTTTTTATAAAGGCCATACTTCAGGCTATTCCTACCTATTCAATGGCATGTTTCTTACTTCCCAGATCTTCATGTAAAGAATTGGAGAGCATTGTTGCAAAATTCTGGTTGCAAAAAGGAAAGGGAAATAAAGGAATTCATTGGTGCACATGGGACAATCTTTATTCTTTTAAAGAATGTGGAGGTTTAGGTTTCCGAGATTTTGGCCAATTCAATATCGCGTTACTAGCAAAACAAGGATGGCGTCTCATTAATTATCCAGATTCATTATTAGCCAGGGTGCTTAAAGCAAAATATTTCCCGTCTTCTAACTTCTTATCTGCAGAGTTGGGAAATTTACCTTCTCTTACCTGGAAGAGTATATGGGCAGCAAAAGGTCTTCTCCAAAAAGGAATGAGCTGGAGGGTGGGTAGAGGGGATAGTATCTCCATTTCGAATGATGACTGGATTCAGGGGGTCAATAAACTTGACGCACAAAATAGAACAAACAGAGGCGAATTACAGTTAGTCTTGGAACTAATTGATTTATCAAGTAGAAAATGGAGAGTGGATGTGATTAATAATACCTTTCAGGAGGAAGTTGCTAGGAAAATATTGCAGATTCCGCTAGCAGAGTTTGAGCATGAAGATTTTCAAGTGTGGAAAGGGGAACTCTCGGGTGAATTTTCGGTCCGTAGTGCCTATAAACTATTACAAGATGCTAGTCGAGATCCTAATGATTATTTAACACAGACCGCGGTAAAAGAATTCTACAAAAAACTCTGGAGCTTACAAATGCCCTCAAAAATTACATTTATAGTCTGGAGGATATCATGGGACTATATACCAAATTTTGCTAATCTTAGATACAAGAGGGTTATATCCAATGATAGATGTCCCCAATGCCGCTCGGCGGTTGAAGAAAGTATCCATGTCTTCCGTGAATGCCCTACGACAATTGAAATTTGGCAACAGTTAGATTTTTATGGGTTATGAATAATAGGAGTCAAAAGATATGGGAGTGGCTTACCTGGGTTTTCAAGAGAAGTAACAGTGGTCAGTGTCTGCTCTTCTGTTACGCCTTATGGCTGTTATGGTACTCCAGAAACCAATTGGTACACGAGAGAAAAAACACAACAGGAAGGGAGTTAGCACAAAATATTCAAGACACTGGGCAGAATTTGAAGGTTTCAAAAACTTGAAAAAGAATGAAAGTATAAACAGAAACCAAAGAACACAGGAAGTCATACCGAGAACGAGAATTTATTTTGATGCAGCGTTTGACAGTAGAACCTTCAGATCAGCGACAGGTTTAGTAGGATGGGATCTGAGGGGAAACTTAATGGCGTTAAAGACGGTTATCCATAGAAATATCCCCTCTCCTTTTGCAGCAGAAGCATATGCATGCCTAGAAGGTGCAAAATTAGGTAGCTCACTTAGATTACAATCTGTTAGTCTTTTAGGGGATTCAAGAACAGTTATAAAAAAATGTCAAGCAACTTCAACAGATAAATCAGTGATCGGAGCCATCATCAGATATATTTAAGGAAAAAAGATGATTTTAAAGAATTGATTTTTCAATATATCCACAGATCTGAGAACTCATATGCCCATAGATTAGCAAAGATAGCGCTCGAGAAAGAAGAAGACACTTATCTGAGGGGAGAAGAACTGGAAGGTCATGCTCTTGCCTCAGTAGGAATTTGGCACAGGGAACCAGATTGAAGAAAAGATGAGCAGAAAATTAATGAAGGCAGATAGCAAAATAAAGTAAAAGATATTGGGGATAGCTATCGTTAGAACGTTCTGGAGCATTGGAAATGATTAATTATCAGAATTTATGGCATCTAGACGGTTGATTTGACTGGGAAGGTTTTTAATTTATTTCATTTCTATTAGGGTGGTTGCTTTTTATTTGAAGTCAGTAAGTTATCAGAAAGGCTCTTTGGGAAGTTATTTCTTTATTGTTTTTAGACCATCACTTTGTGGTTTCATTTTGTTTTTGGGCTATTGTTTGGGTCCGGTGGATTGGTTTTGTTTTATTCTTTTATCATTAATTAAAGTCCCAGTCTTTTATTTCAAAAAAAAAAGAAAAGAAATATCCAATACTTATTCTTTAAAAAATATAGAAAAAGTAAAAACATGATGCAAAATTATTGTTCTTTGTGTAATAGCCCGTTTTTAGTGAAATCAGAATAGTAGTTTCGGGACCACAAATCTGAGTCAGAAAGAAAAAATTATTTTAATATTATTGCATGGTTTGCATTATGATAGGAATGACGTATGAAAATTTCGTTAAGAAAATCTTACCAATTTCAAGTTTAATTGCTAGAAAGGACCAAATTGTATAAAGTGCAAAAGTTAAATTCTAATAGCTAGAGGGATTAAATAGCTATGGAATTCAAAATTTGAGGTCCTTATAAGGCAAATAGACCATTAAGAGAAGTTAGTAGATAATTATGATGATTCATCCTTGAAAATTTAAGAAAAGAAAATGACTAAGTTGGAAAGTGGAAATAATAAAAGATGATAATTAATTAAAAGACAAAATATCATCTTATTTCATCATACTCCCCAAATTATTTTCATGGAAACCCTAGCTAAGAGAAAAGAATTCAAGCAAGCTTAATTGCGTAAGCATTCTTGTCCCGTTTTTAGTAATTTTTATATTTCCGAGATCGTAATAACCTAATTTAACTATTTTGGGGATTAATTTGCAAAGCTATCAAAATATTAAAATTTTGATGGATGAGTATGCTGAAATTTTGAAATTTATGGTAGAAAATGAAAGGTTGTTGATAGATAAACAACTTTTGTAAAGGAAATTTTCATGAAATTGTGATTTAGGGACTAAATTGAAAAGATGTAAAATTCAAGTAAAATTTATAATTTTTGTGAAATACATGGTCTGCTATTGTTATATGAAAAATCTGGCTAAGCTTGGAATAAGGATTAAATTGCGTGAGTTTCATTTTTCGAGCCTAGGGACGAAATTGTAATTAATTAAAATATAAGGGCAAAATGGTACTTTTTCACTTTTTGATACTGATATTACTGCTTTGATTGGTCCTGGTTCAACACTTTCATACATTTGCACAAATTTAGTATCTATTAAAAATTTACCTATCGAGGCCACTGAATTCATGGTTAAAGTTTCAAACCCCCTAGGTCAGTATGTAATGGTGGATAAAATTTGTAAGAACTGTCCGTTGATTATACGGGGTTTTTGTTTTCCGACTGATTTGATGTTGTTTCCATTTGATGAATTTGATGTAATTCTGGGTATGGATTGGCTAACTCAGCATGATGTAGTGGTAAATTGTAAACAGAAGTATATTGTATTAAAATGTCAGAATGGTGAGTTGCTCCGTATTGAATCTGATAAACTGGATGGGTTGTCTAATGTGATATCAGCTGTGACAACCCAGAAATATATCAGAAAAGGGTATGATGCTTATTTTACTTATGTATTGGATACCAAAGTATCTAAGTCAAAGATTAAGTCAGTGCCGGTTGTTTTTTAGTATCCTGATGTGTTTCTGAAGGAATTACCCGAATTACGACCTATCAGAGAAGTGGAATTTTCTATAGATCTTTTTCTGGGGACAACATCGATATCCATAGCACCTTACAAAATGGCCCATACAGAGTTAAAAGAGTTGAAAGCACAATTGCAAAAACCGACTGACAAAGGTTTTGCTTGACCTAGTTCTTCATCATGGGGTGTACCGATTTTATTTGTTAAGAAGAAAGATGGGTCATCGGGACCACAAATTCGATGAGGAAAAATTTATTTTTTATTATATTTTTATGGTCTACAATTTCACGGAATGATTTTTTAAAAATTTCGTTCAAAAATTTCGACGTTTGGGCACTCAATTTAGCTAAAAGGACTAAATTGTAAAAAGTGCAAAAGTTAAGTTCTACATGTTCGAAGTGTCCAATTGTTATGAAATTTTAAATTGGAGGTCCTTAAATGGAAATTAGACCATCGGTTAACTTGTTGGACAAAAATGGACAAGAGATAAGTGAAATAGGATAATTTTAAGTTGGGGGCATTTTGGTCATTTAGTAATTAAAAGAATTAAAAAGGCCAAAATAGCAAAAAAAATTGTCCATCTTCTCCATGATGAACGAAAATAGCAAGGGGGAAGCCATGGTTAGGGATTTCAAGCTTCCAAGCTCCATAGTAAGTGATTCCAAGCCCCGTTTTTAATGTTCTTTACGTTTTTTAAGTTCCGGTGGCTTAATTTAGCTTATTCTAGTAATAATTTAACCTAAAGTTTATATTTGGAAAAATACCCATAGGTGAAATGTGTTTATTTTGATGTTTTATGGTAGAATATGAAGCTTGAAATTGTGTTAAACAATTTTTGCTAAGCGATTTTCAGTGAAAACAAGTGAAACGACATAATCGATAAAAATTATTATTGTTCATAAGTGCATGTTAGATCAAGAATTTTATGTTGCTATAGAAGGGAAAAATATTCAGCATGTTATAAATCATAAGAAAAAGGAATAAATTTTAATTTCTGAATCTAGGGGAAAATTGTAATTTTGTGAAACTTTAGGGGCAAAAAAGTAATTTTGCCAAAATGTGATTTTTGGGCCGGATTGAATAATTTGAATGTTATATATGCAAAATATGTTATTATAAATCAAGAAAGATGAGAAATTGACATTGATTGGTAAAAAAAAGTGAGAAAAAGTGAAAATTCCCGGTTGAACCTTCGGAATGAAAGAGATACGAGTGAAGTTGCTAGGTCACGTGTGTAGTACTATGTGCAGACTACTACGTGTACCAGAATGATAGATCGCATGTGTAGTACTATGTGCAGGCTACTATGCGTACCGGATAGCTTCGATCACGTGTGTAGTACTATGTGCAGGCTACTACGTGTATCAGATGAAAATGGTCACATGTGTAGTACTATGTGCAGGCTACTATATGAACCGGGTATCATTTATTATATGGTGGTTGCTATGTGTTGATTCCATCGTGTATCTGTTATTGTTCCGAAGTGTTCATCGGGAAATTGACTAAGTGTAATTGAGTGATGAATATATATGTGGAATTGAATTGAAGATTGACTTGAAATTGGAAATCAGAAATTGGATTGCTTTGAATATAATGATAAATTGAATGAATTGTATATGAATTGAAATGAACTATTGGAATGAGATGTGAAAAATTCAATGGAATTCAGATAGTGAAAAAGTGAAATTATGAAAGAATACATTTTACAACAAAACAGTTTAGACAGCAACAGTTGTGTGAATTTGAAAAATTACCAAAAATGGTGAAAATTGAATTAGAGAGTGAATAAGATATGAAATGAAAGCTTAATGAGTCTATTTTTACAGAAAGAGTTATATATTTTGAGATATTTGAATTTTAGTGGGGCAGGGTTGGATTGATTTTGGAATCCCCTATTTTGACTTTGGAAAATAATTAAAAATTGTAAAAAAATAATTATGAGTTATAATTTATATGCTTAGAATCATTAATGAGTCTATTTTCAAAAGAAACAAACGGAAATATCATCCGAATTCTTTACAATGAGATAATTCATTTTTAGTGAAGAGAGGTCAGAGATGTTGAGCAGTGAAATAGGGGTGACTTTAAAGAATAAACTATACTAATTGGACGAGTTAAAAATTCCGAAAAATTTATTTTAAGAAGATATGTGAGCCTAATTTTGGGGAAAATTAACGGATCTTAATTTGGAGCTCTGTAGCTCCGGATAAAAATGATTTAGTGACTCTGACTCAAATAGATAGCTTTGAATTTAAATATAAGTGAATAGTGAAATTATGTATAATGCTATTTGAGCATGTTATATGCATAAAGGATGTGGGATGAAGAGGAGAAGGAGAACAATAAAGTATATGAATGAATTGTGTATAATTGGTTATATGCCTGATTATAATCGATAAATGTTGAAATAGGAGTGATGTTTATATTGGTGCATTACTGGTAATGGTAAGCTCATGAGAGAAAATAAAGTTTCATAGCATATGTGTGTGGTATATTTGGCATGAAGTGATGTCATGAGTGACTCATGAATTAACTCATGTTGGTAAGTTGATGCATAATTATAGTATTCAAATATATACATATTTATAATATTTTGCTATGTGATTCGGAAAAAGGGTAATAAATAGCATAATGAAAATTCGGCCATGGTGCTAGTTTATGTTAAAGGAGTGTTTTATGGCATATCTTAAGTAGTGGAATGTTATAAATTTTGAGGTTAATTTTCTAGTCAAATAAATGACAAATGAATTGATTGCGTATTCGTAATTTTGACATATGCTTGGTATATGGAACGTAATAATATATGCTTGAATAAACTTTAAGTATTCGAATGACATGGATTTGATGGTGATAAGAATCGAATATTGAATTCATGAAGCACGGGTGATGTATTATTGTTGTGTGATAGCTTGGTTCGAGAAATTGGTTAGGTAAATGGTAAGTGAAAGCATTTATGGATTTAGAAGAAAATTTGAAATGAACATGAAATTTAGCTCAATTAAATGATTTCATCAATTAAACATTGTGTTTACCAAAATGTGTTAGTGAATTACATATTTGTAAATTAACATTCGAAGTTAGGTAAGTGATATATGAAACTAACATGAAAAGATTTATGATTGTTATTAATATTGATTTTGACATAAAGTGGATTCTTCAATATTAGATTGATTTAACGAATATTTTGAGCATATGAATGGGTATGTATTGGGCCTCGTATACCCTAATTAGCGACTCGAAGATAATAATTTGAAAGTTTTTAATTTGGATGAAATTTTATAACTCGGTTTAATATGTCTATAAGTGTATTTATTCTGGTAATGCCTCGTACCCTATTCCAGCGTTGAATACGGGTAAGAGGTGTTACAATGTGACATCACCAGATTCGGCCCTAATGTTTAGGCCGGGTTTGGGGTGTTACAATTATAGTATGTGATATAGTATTATATATTGAAATAATATATTATATATTAATATATTTGAATTCGGGTTATAATAACCTTGAGTTAGGTTTATTTTGAGTTCGGGTTATAATGAGTATATTATTTGGATTTTGGCTTAATATAATATATTTGAATTTTGGAATAAATATTTTAAAATATGAGTATTAGATTTATAAATTTAATAAGATAAAAATTATTCAATTGTCAATACAATATAATAATGAACAATAAAAGATATTTTCATTAATTCATATAATATATTAAAATAATAAATTTTACATACAATAAACACTTTAATTATTTTATATAAACTAACTTTATTAAATATATATAATTTATGATTTTTATAAGGAAAATATGAATTGTGTTGTCATTGTATAAAAGTAATATATTTAAAATTAAAATATTTGTAACTTATAAGATTCAAAATTATCCAAATCTGTAATAGCCTTCCTAACTTGATCTAAGCCCGAATTCGAAAAAATTTGATCCCTAAAAAATTCGAGTTCGAAAGGACCTGAGCTCGAGAAAATCCAAGCCAGTAATAAATCTGAGCCTGAGCTAATCTAAGCCCGTTCGTCTGTCAGCTCTACTTAATCCTTCATGAAATCCTACTAGAGTACACCAAACACTGTAATGATGTCGTTCCAATATCTCCAGTGGAGCTTGTCACTCTTTTTTCTAGCCCCACCACCGTTTCTAACAACCTCGACTTTAAATTCGAGAATTTCAGCTGTGAAGTCTCTGTTTTTTCTCAATCAAATACAGTTGCCGATGTGCCTAAAAAGGCTATGTTTAATGCTCAGTTTTCTCACGATACCTTCAGTAGTAATAAAACTCAAATCTATAAGTTCAAGGAAAGCTTGTTTTACAAATTCCAAAATCATTTTCATTTCCTTCTTCTTTTACAAATTCCAAAATCATTTTCCTTTCCTTCTCATTTCTCTTCAAATGGTGGTATCTTAGACCCCCATTGTGACTTATGACGATAGTTCCAGATCAGGGGATCAAAAATCCCAGTCATCAGAATGGGAGCGCTGAGTAAGCTTAATTACTCAAGTAATTTCAATGTTTTTGGTGTTGAAAAAAATCTGGATAAGAAAATGGTTTACAGTTATAGTAGAAGTTCAAAATTTTCAAACGAGCCAATTTGTGATATTTATAGCACTAATTTTTTTACCGAAAAGTACTTGTGCTTTGTGTAGACGAATTTGAATCAGTCCTAGCTTTCAATTGAATGACGTTTTCTGCTATCCTCGTACCATGAATTGCATCAAGTGTGGGCTCGAGCAACACGAAGCAAATAGATAATGAGAAACAAGATTATTACTTTTAAGTAGGAAAGTAATTCTCTCAATAGAAACTGATAAAGATTGTAAATCTTTGAAAAATAGAATTTATTCTCAGTAAATAAAATTTATTAGGTCAACCAATGCCATCTATTTATAGGGAGAGAAAAAAAAATCTTAGTTGAATAAGGCTTAAATAAATAATATTATTTAAATAGAAAACACACTTTCACTCCAATTGGAGTAAGGGTTGGCGACACAACTTAGTAAAACCTACTAAGGTTGTTTACTAAGGTGTGTTGCCCCTCTCATGTAGTATGAAGTGATTTGGGCCTCTCATGCATTGAATCCAATTATATGTGCTTCTTCGACTTTTGACCCAACACTTTATAATTTAATCTAACCTAATATTTGTTTTCTATTTAACAAAATAAATATTATTTATCAATTTAATTTAATTAATTAAATTAACTAAATTAATTTTCCTATTAAATAATTTTCTCAACCCAATTCTAATTTCGTTAAAGTTATGAAACTTTATTGTAAAATAATCTATGAGAAAATATATTTAATTTCCTTATTCAATGGATTCATAATGAATAATTAATTTAATTAATTTTTAACTTAAATTATATAATTATAATTAATTAAATAATAATTCAAAACCTTAAATTAATTCTCAAGTAATTTTTATACTTAGTGAGAAAACACATTCATTTGTGAATGCGACTCATTTATCTAATTTCATCATTTCCATTCATTTGGTTCTACATGTAATTCATTTCTAGTTTCAATGAGCTAGCAAAGGGGACCGATTGGACATATATAATTAGGATTCAAATAATTTATAATTAAGCTCCATCTTTTTGTCTATTAATTATAAACTTATTTACTCATGAAGTCATTCTACTATAGTATTGTGACTTCGCAATTGAGTTGTCCAATGAAAACTACCTGATAAGAGCTCGTCCAATGACCTTATCATAAGTGTGTTACCCTCATAAGATATCCTTAATCTCTTTGGGATAAATTCATTCTTCCAATATGATCCTATTTTATCTTATGTTAACCATTACATCTTCCTTCATGAAATGTAAATTACTATCAAATAATAATCAAATCATTTCTCACAAAGACAAATAGCTTGTGGCCACGTTTACATTTCATCTATCATGAAATGTCGATGAGAGGATATTATTTACCGATTAATTGGACTATGAATTCCATTATTGTAAATGATTCTACATATTGCAGAAGTTGTATACCCAATGTATTAGCTTTCTGTTCCTTATCTATTTGAACTCAGGTTTTTACTTACATTAAAGTATATGAGTCACACATACATAATACATCATCCATTGAATCTATTTGGGTCTTGTCCGATGTACTGACAGTCTAGTCAGCCACATCTATGTCTTTGTCTTCTGGGAGTCATTTGCTTCGATACTCAAGACAAAGCATCTTCTCAGTTGGACTTGATAGACGACATATTAGTCTTTTAATCGATTTACTCATTTTAGATTAGACTAAGGACATGTTTAGGTTTGTCTACTAATACAAGTTGTCTTTATGTATTACAATCCAACCACATAATATCGTTTAGTATTAGTTAAATGTTAGATAACTAGTGAGTCGATATTTGCTTCTATTTTGCTTTGCATGAAAAAATATTGAAGACAATATACAAATGTTATTAATCAATAGATATTTTATTAAACCAGTTTGTTCGAAAAATACAAGTATACAAAACGAGTATACTACACTTAGGGCACTAGCTCCAACATTTGGTACTTTAATCTTTGGGGTTCTTCAAAGTTTGTATTCTAAACATAGTTTGAGTTACTTTGAGCCTTCTATATTGGGTGTTAGAAACTTTCAGAATTGTAAGTTTAGTTTCGGTGACAATTGAAAGATTAGTTCTTGTTTGAGTGAGGGAGAGAATTTGGATGTTAGTAAAGCAAATAAGGGGTTTTGTTAAGTTATTGTTGTTCAACATAAGATTAGGTTTGTATTGGATTATGGGAAAGATTGCAATCAATTTAAATATAGTTTTATTACTAAAGATGTTAAATTTGGTCCTAGTTTCATGTTATTTAAGCAGATTAAGTGTGTAGATAAAGGGAAAATACATGTTTTGTTTTGAAAATGTAGATGGATTTTTTGTCGTTAAAATGCTCAATCTTAAAGTCATGGTTATTAGAAACAGTGGTGGGGTTGGAAAAAAGAGTGGTAGGCTCTGTTGAAGATGCCGGAACGACATCGTTGCAGTGTTTGGTGTACTCTAGTAAAGGATAAAGAACACAAAGAAGAAGAATAAGAAGAAGGGACTTGAATGTAAATACTGGGTTTTAATATGGGTTTTTTATAGGAATTTGAGGGATTAATTTAAAATTTTGTAATTTTGAAAGGGACTAAAAGAATACTTTTTTTCCTTTTTCTTGTAGGTCCAATCAACAATTCGTGAAGGGTTTAACAACTGAATGACTATTTTGGTCAATTTTTCTAATGGTAGTGACTAAATTGACAAAAAAAATTAAGTGACCAAAATAAGGACGACGCTATTTTAGGGTGACCTTTGATGTAGTTTATCCAAATAAAATACGATTACAATGGCTACTAGACTTCATTTGCAAGGAAAAGAAAAAAGCTACTATAGTCAACCCTCTCTATAACAACCCTATTTGTTTGTCAAGATTTTGCCTATTATAAAGAGATAGTTGTTATACACCTATAACAATATGATAATCATTGTAAACCTACCATAGAATTCATATTGTGAATTTTCATCAAATAAAAAAAAGTGTGCATTATGTTCAAAAAAGAAAGAAAGTGGGAACCAAATCAACAAAATTAGAGGACATATAACATGTGCATGCATTATTGCTTTTATGCATATTTTATTTTACATTCTTTCACTTGATTAATTATAAAATTCATAAATCTAATGACACAATTAATCAATATGAGTTATCAAATTAAATGAATTAATTAATCATGAGTGTTAGCTCGATGCCTCAAGTTTTGATATATCAACATTTAAGATAAATTAATTAATAAATCATTTGGTGAAAATATGATTAAAAATTTTATCAAATATTTTTAAAACATTTTCAAAGGCTTGCAAAATACTCAAAAATACGTTTTAAATGTGTTTTAATTTATCTAAATATTTTTAAGTCAATCCAAAAATGTTTTTAACTGTTTTAAACTCATTTTATACAAGTATCAAAAGTTGTATCAATACTTGAGGGAAGTTCTACCGATAGAAGTAAGTCAGAGAGCACTTCAAGCATATCTCCAAACTTCTACTTATACTTAGAGGGACTTCTACACATAGAAGTCCACTTCTATCGATACAAGTTTGCTTCTACCCGTATATCTTGTGAGTTGTATTGATACAAGTCTGTATGCAATGCTTCCAACGACTAGAAATTATCCTCAACGGCTATAAACGATCACAATTTTTTTTTCTTGTTATATATACGCATCAAGAACACTTCAAGATGCAAAAGATAAACATCCAAGCATAGAAATCAAGAGAAAATTCTCAAATTCTTCATTTTCTCATTTTCTCTTGTAAGTACCTCTTAGGTGTCTATTGTTAGATCTTTTTATCATTCTCATTTCAATTCTTTAAGAGTGAGAGCTTAATACTTGTAAGCACACACCTTTGAGAGATCTTCATTGTTTATATCTTTTCTTTCTATTGTAAGAGCTATAAAACCTTACGTAAATGGTAAAGGGTTATAGTTGAGCCTTATAAAAACTAGAGGATTCTAGTTAAGCCATAAAAACTAAGGGGAATGTTCTATCTTAGCCTTGTGAAGAAAGATATGGATTGTAAATGTTATAATTTGTCTTTGAAAGGTATCAATTCAAGTATAGTAAATTGGGAAATTCTTGATTGAGGTACCAAAGGAGTGGATATAGGCAATTGGGATCGAACCACTATAAATAGAATTGTACAAGCTTTTCTTCCCTTTCTTCATTATTTAGAAAAGTTTACAAATAATTTTAAAGTATCAATTCACCTCCTCTTTATATTTTCGAGTCTAACAACGAGTTATTAAATTCAAACAACTAATTAAATATTTAATTAGGAAACTTAATAATTTATTAAATTGATATTTTTAATTTTACTAATTAAATATTATTTTCATTTAATAAAATATTATTAATAAATTTTTCACTTGAAAATTAAACATCTTATTAAAATAATATTTTAATTAAGATAAATTTTTAATAAATTATAGTTAATAGGGTTTTGCAGGATTAATAATTCTCGACAGTGCCGCCGTCATCGTGATTCCAAGTTTCAATTCCATCAGCGCATTGTTGAAAGCTCCTCCGAGGGCTTTGTTTCTCTGAACCATGATGCGTCGTATACAACCGCTGCACCGCCGATTAGTGATCGGACTCCTCCATCAAAACACCACTTTCCGATCTTTCACCAGTGTTGACCTTTCCACCGTTGATCCTTCCTCCCCACTCCTCCAGTACTACACCGTTACACCCCCAATTAAACCTTGGCCACAACGCCTCCATCCAAAGCGCCTCGTCTCCATGATCAATCGCCAACAAAACCTCGATCTCACCCTCCAAATCTTCCTCTACGCTGGAAAGTTCCACCCCAACTTTTGCCATAATTTCGACACCTACCAATCCATCATCCAAAAACTCTCTCGTGCACGTGCCTTCGAACCCATGGAATCCCTCATATCTCAGCTCCAAAATTCCCAAATCAAATGCGGCGAAAATCTTTTTATCACTGTTATCCGAAATTACGGCCTCGCTTCCCTCCCAAAATTGGCTGTAAAAACCTTTCTGCGGATCGAAAACTTCAACGTGCAACGATCTGTTCGATCATTAAACACTTTGTTAAACGTTTTGATTCAAAACAAACGGTACGATTTGGTTCACCTAATGTTCAAAAGCAGCAAAACAAAATTTAACGTGATACCGAATGTTTTTACTGGCAATATCTTGATCAAAGCTCTTTGTCAGAAAAACGACGTCGAAGCCGCATATAAAGTGCTTGATGAAATGCCTGCAATGGGAATGGTACCAAATTTGGTTACTTACACGACAATTCTCGGTGGATATTTGGCGAGGGGCGATATGCGAAACGGGAAGAGGGTTTTTCAGGAGTTACTAGACAGAGGGTGGATTCCTGATGCAACGACGTATACGGTTTTAATGGACGGGTATTGTAAATTGGGAAAGTTCAATGAAGCTGTTAAAGTGATGGATGAAATGGAGGAAAATGGTGTTGCTCCAAATGAGGTTACTTATGGAGTTATGATTGAGGCCTTCTGTAAAGAGAAGAAATCCGGGGAAGCGCTTAACATGTTCGACGATATGCTTCAGAGAAAGTATATCCCCAGTTCTTCGCTTTCTTGTAAAGTAATTGATCTGTTGTGTGAAGAAGGCAGAGTGGAGGAAGGTTGTTACTTGTGGAAGAAGATGTTGAAAAATGATTGTTTGCCGGATAATGCAATATTGAGTACATTGATTCATTGGCTCTGTAAGGAAGGGAAAGTTTGGGAGGCTAGGAAAATATTTGATGAGTTCGAGAAAGGTTCAGTTCCAAGTTTATTGACGTATAACACTTTAATTAATGGCATGTGTGAGAAAGGAGAATTGAGTGAGGCGGGGAAGTTGTGGGATGATATGGTGGAAAAAGGGTGTAATCCAAATGTGTTCACCTACAATATATTGATTAAAGGATTTTGTAAGATTGGTAATGCGACGGAGGGGATTAGAATTCTGGAGGAAATGCTGGATAAAGGCTGTTTGCCAAATAAAGCAACATACAATATATTGATTGAAGTGCTTCAGGGTATGGGAAAGGAAGGTGAAGTTGAGAAAGTTGTTTCAATGGCTATGTCAAGTGGGAGAGTTGATGGGAGTTCTTGGGATCTATTTTTAACCAAGATTGTTGGCAAACTGAATAATGGGGTTGATCTTCTTCATCAGTTGTTGGAGAGTGCTAACTAAAGGATCAATGTCTTTTTAAGAATCTCAGATTTTTAATGTTGTTTGGAAATCAACTATATCATTAAGTTTATTTGGGTTAGACAACTGTTTAAAGGAGATGAAACAACGATTGGGAGTGTTTTATGAACAATTGCAACTTTGGTCATGAATTGCTTTGTAACTCTCTCTATGGAGCAGGTCATCATGCATGCGGAAGTTAAAGAACATGGGGAACATTCCCTTAGCCAACTCATTAATACCGAGTCAAAGTAAGGATTATAGAGGTGACCGAGACGTCTGAATAGGTGCATGCAAGTTTTCTGATGGTAAACATTGTGAAGTTCACGAAGACAATTCCAGTGAGAAGATTCTGTTTTTACTGGTATGGTAGGACAGATATTTAAGTCTCACTTGGAGGGGGTGAAGACTGGACGATTTAACTTGAATGAATGTTGCCTTGCCTCAGTCAATAGGTGGTCCTTGGGCAGCACTGGGGTCTGGAGTGGTAAGTATCTAGTGGACAATTTTGTTGCCACGAATGTATACAGCTAGTGGGAAACAAGCTGTCTGGTCCAAACAAGAGAAACTTTCTACTTGCCATATGCTTTAGTAGTTGTAGATTTTATATTAAACGTCAAGCCTTGTGTCTTTTGACTTTCGTCAAGTAGATACAGTAAGTAGGTTTGAGACTGTAAACCTTTAAATGTTCACGTGGGTTAAAGAAACATAAAGATCAAAAGGAAAACTCTGCAAACATATAATTATTCCATTTCGTCACAATAAAGGAGAGGGAAAGCAGTTAATATGATCATGTTTCAGAGGGGAACGGACGTTATAGGATCTACGCGTATAAGTTTACGCTTTACTCGATAGCGACTTGAGCTTTGGATCAAAACTGCCGGAGGGTTTAGGTAAGGATTAATTGCACCAAACACCGTCCAATAGTTCTAACTAAATCACCAAAATATTATTAATGTATAGAATTAAATGTTGGTACAAATTTCAACACGTCCATTAAATTGAAAGCATGTGTATCTATTGGGTTTTTTACTAAACTAGGCTAAAATTTTTTTTTGTACTGAAATAGGGTGTCAGAAAAGTTATTTACGAAAATGGGTTACTTTTTTCATTGGTGCCTATCTCAGAGGCGCCAATGAATAAAAAAATATTAAATTTTTTTTCTTTTTTTTGAATAAAATATTATTTTTTTTAAAATTTAAATAAAAATACGGGTCAAAATACGTCAACGGGTCAAAGGGGAAAATGGGTCGGGTGGCGCCTCATAGGCAGGCACCATTAAAAGTGCCTCATAGGTAGGCGCCAATGGTAATTTTGTATGTATATTGTAACTTTTTGTGTGAATATTATAATTTTGTATGAATATTGTAATTATTTTATAATTAATTTTGTATTTATAGTTATTGATTAGTATTTTGTATGAATATTGTAGTTTTGAATGAATATTGTAATTATTTTATAATTAATTTTGTATTTATAGTTTTGGATTAGTATTTTGTATGAATATTGTAATTTTTGTATGAATATTGTAATTTTGTATGAATATTGTAATTTTTATAATTAATTTGTTAGTAATTTAAGATTATGCTATAAATTTTGTGTTTGTAATTATTTAAAATTTAATTTATTAGTAATTTAGGATTAAACTATAAATTGTTGTGTTTAGTTTAGTATTTGGTGAGTTTAACATAAAAGTTTATAAAAAATTAAAAATCATTTTATTAAAAGTTTAATTATAACTGATTTTTTAATTATATAGTTGTTGTTAACTCATTTAATTTTTATATAATGTAACTTTTATATAATGTAATTTTATTTGATTTTGTATTTATTTAACAGTATTTATTGATTTTTTGAAACAAATTTTTATATAAATAATACCATTGGCGCCTCTCGATAGGCACCACCATTGGCGCCTCGAGATAGGCGCCAATACTATATATTATACGGGTCATATCTTGACCGGAAAATATTTAATTATATTTTATAAATAAAAAAATTTAATATAAAATATTCATTGGCGCCTATCTAATAGGCGCCATTAAAAAAGAAAAAAAATTTAATATTTTTTTATTCATTGGCGCCTCTGAGATAGGCTCCAATGAAAAAAGTACCCCATTTTCGTAAATAAGTTTCTGACACCCCATTTCAGTACATAAAAATTTTTTTTAGCCTAGTTTAGTAAAAAACATGTATCTATTTGTTTATTTTTTTTAATGTTAAATTTAAAAACCTTACTCGCTTTAACTTTTTCAAACCAAATCTTAACGTTGTCAGTGTCGGCCTTTGAGCCGATTGCTGGTCATTGTTTCTGCAACATTATTTTTTAATTTTTTATTTTGTTTTTAATTTTAATCTACACTATCATGGTTTTTGTCCACGTTATTGTGATTTTTGTTTTGCCCATTCTGTTTTCTTTTAAAACAATGTCGGTTTTAATTTTAAGTTTTTAATTGTGTTTTAGTGTATATACGAGATTTACTAAGTTAAGGGTGTCATCAGATCTATCGAGAATCGTTCTTAGAAGGCTTTATCATGATAGAGCATAATAAAGTTTTTGTAAAATTGGACTTGAGATGAGGAGAAAGATATGCCATTTGAGCTTAGCCTTTTTTGCATTAGAGATGTGGTGGGTCTATTGGCAATGGTTTCTTGGTTAACGGGAATTAATCACTAAGTCGATCTAATGATGGCAGGTTAGGATGCAATTTTCAGCGATTTAATTAAGGTGATACATCTCTGGTTTATTTTTGAATTCTTCCAATGTTGCGATTATGGTCATTTTGTTTTTCTCCTCTTTTGGATTATTCTACAAAGAAGGCATTTGTGCATCGTTTGTAGTTTCTTATATATAGTTTTTACTATGTGTCATGTTTTTGGGTTCTTATTATTTATTGTTTCTATTAGTGATAGTATTTTATTTTAAAAATAAATAAATTCAAGTTATCTATGTGATGTATACAAACATGTTTATAATTTGATCCACGTATTTTAAATATATTAAACCTCATATTTGAACTAATATTTGATATTTAAATTGACAACTAAATTGACAAAAAGATTTAATTAATATAATATTCATATTTTAAAATTTTAATTAAAATAATTTAAAATCTAGGGTAGATAATGCAGTTAGTCTCATAATAATTAACGTGCTTTTCTTTTTGTCACTGAACTACAAAAATTTTCAATTTTGTCACCAACATTATCGTTTGGTTCTGTTTTGACCACCATTTGTTAAATTGCTAATGAAAATGATGATGTGATCATTTTTAATTGGTATAATAATACATTTAGTCCTCAACACTTACACATTCTATCAATTTGATCTTAATTTTAAATAATTCAAAAAAATTAGCCCTTCATAATTACAAATTCTATCACTTAAGTCCTCAAAAACATGACAATAAAATCAAACCAAGGAATAAATGATTCTAACACATCAACATTTCTCATTTACCCACAAAAAATTCTTCGACAACCACCGTCGTCGTCGCCACAATTCCTAAATGCCCAGGTCAAGAATTTATATAAATTCTTCATTGAAACAAAGCTTTTTGATTAATGGTGTCAAATTAGCGATTTTCAACTTACTAGCTCATAAATTTGAAGGAAAGAAATACGATAGGCAACAACAGTTGGAATTGTAACTGGGTATCAAGAATTCAAAAAAGAAGGTGAATTTCCACCGAACATGTTCCATGTAATTTGTTGCAGTTGGATTTAGAAACGGATAAGTAGAGAAACAAAAAGGCAAAGAGAAGAAAGAGAGAGAATTGAAAATTAACAAACTTATTTCACTCAATCAATAAAATGCCCATAATCATTCCTCCCTTTAAGCTACTAAAAGAGGAAACCAAGTAGCAGCTAAGTTGGTTATAACAACTGTTAACATATAACTAGTATAAAGACCAAAACACACCATTTAAACTAATTAACCTTCCCTCCCCAATAACTAATCCTAGCAATAGTAACTAATAGCAATACAAATCTTTTAACAGAATTTCAAACCTTTACATAACAATTGCCCCTGCAAAAGATCCTTGTCGTCAAGGATCAAAAGTGGGAAATTTCTGCTATAGGCCCTCTAACTTCTCCCATGTTGAATCTTCTGGAAAGGTATTGGCCCACTCGACAAGAACCTTGGTGACAATGTGATTTCATTGCTTGACCATGTGTCTGAAAATTATGCAAATTGACTCTTTAGCAAAAGCCCTATTAGTCCTTATTAAGGGCAAGTAAGGTTGATTGGGTGCTTTGCCAATGTGTTTCTTTAATTGTGACACATGGAATGTTGAGTGGATGCGAGATCCAAGTGGCACCTTCAATCGACAGGTGACCTCCCCTGCATTGGCCACCACAACAAATGGCCCTAAAAACTTAGGAGTAGGCTTTTGATTAGAGACCCTTCTCACTTGACTTTGAGTATAAAAGTTGTGCTAATCTAAAGCCTTTCCTTCCAAGTGTAATATCACCATCCTTACTTTAGCATTGTCAGCTATTCCCTTAGCCTCAAAGTATTGTTCGTGTAACAGCCCATTTTTAGTGATATAAAAAACAATGGTTCAGGACTACAATTTTGACGAGTGAGTTATTATTTTTATTATTTTAATGTTTACGAGATTATATTAAGGTCGTATGGAAATTTCATTAAGAAATTTTGATGTTTGCATGATTAATTAAGTAAAAGGACTAAATCATAAAAAAAGTGTAAAAGTTGAGTTCTATTAGTTAAAGGGGTCAAATGGCTATGGAAATGAAAGCTAAAGGACTTGAATGGTAAATATACCATTTAATGAGTTAGTGGATCTTTATGGATAGGTTTTATTGAAAATTTAATGGTTTTAAAAAGTTAATTAAGTAAATTAATAATTAAGTTAAGATATTAGTTAATTAAAAGATGAGAAAAACTATCATCTTTCTCATTTTATCTTTTCTAACCTAAAACACCATTAAAGATAGCTTGGAGAATTCAGTTGGCTTTGTTCTAGTGTCACGGGCCGTAATTCAAAACCCGTGACCATCACACCAAATGCATCCAATGGAGGTCTATTGTTTAGATGGGGATCATTTAGCCCACGAGAACTGGCTCGATTCAAAGAGCTGTTAGAGAATCTTGTCAGATTGAAGCTTGGTTGGCCCGATAATGAAGATATGGCAACTTAGGCTAATTTGGTAACTAATCTTAAAAGATTGAAGGAATCATATCTTGTAAAGATTAGATTTGATTTGATATGGCATATATTGTAAATCCCTAAAATAAAAGGATATGGTTAATCTCATCCGTTGATGTAAATGTATCTTGACTGCCGATTTTGGGGAGCTCAACTACAAATAGAGAGCCTCCCCCTCATTTGTACTCACTCCATTCATTGTTTCATTATTCTTTGTGAATAAGAATATTGAGGGCATTTACTCAAACACTTTGTGTGCGCTCTTTCTATTGTTCTTTGTAGCTTCTTTTGGCATAAATTGCTTCCGCTCTTCAACTTGGTGCATTGGAGAAGTTCTTAAGGAATCCTCACGTGAGTAAAGGCTGACTTAGGCGAGTTGGGATGAACAGATCGCCTAAGGTCGAACAAATCGCAAGACGAAAGGTCTAACCCCGTGACACTAGTGCATGGTATGTGTTTTTCATCCCGTTTCTAATGATTTTTATGATTTTGAGATCGTTTTAGCTTAATCTAGCTAGCCTAGGGGTTGATTTGAAACAAAATTAAAGGTTGAGGGGCTTTCCATGAATGTTTTTGAGTATTTATTTTATGTTAGTTGATAGATTATGAATCCTTGTTGTAAAATAAAAAAGTTTTATTAAGTGATTTTTGGAATTAGGGATTAAATTATTAAAGGTGTAAATCTATAGGTTTTATTGTGAAATGATGGTAAATATGAGTTGTTTCAAGGTCCCTTGTATCTATGGTTAACATGAATTTAGGTTTAAATGGTTAGATTTTAAGTTATAAGATTAAAGACTAAATTGTGAAAAGTTAAAATGTTAGGGGAAAATTGGTAATTTTGTATAAATATGAAATATGGATTAAATTGAATTCTAGAAGTACTTAATTGATTGAAATTATCTATTTAGATCAAGATAAACACGTTCGAATTTAGATCAAGGAAAAGCTAAAGCTTCGGATTAGTTTGACCATTTTACTACGCCCTTAATTATCGAGGTAAGTTTGTATGAATTGTAATCATTTTAATGTTAATTAAATTTGAATTTTTGTTATGTTGTTGAGATATAAATGAATTGAATTGTAAATGTACCAATGCTATGAGGAATTGACGGGTAATTAGTCTCGGTTGAATCTTAGAAATTCTTAGGATACAAATGAAATGTCATTAGGGATTTCATGTTTCGGGTGCGAGTCTTGAATTTCCTACCGATGGTTGAGGTCCTGCATTTATTGTGGATCTCCATAGCTCGTGTGAGCAACATCGTGTAGCTTACATTCTGACCCATAGCTCATGTGAGCAGGCCCGTTTCACAGCTCATGTGAGCATTAATGTAAAGAAAATGTTACAGTTATATATAAAGGCACACTTCGTGTGAACTTTCCCTTGTATTCGATGTAACTCTAGATTGTTCAACGGGCATGAAAAAGGAACGAAATGGTAAGCATGCAAATGGATTGAATCATGACTTAATGAAAGGATTGATGAAATAAATGATGTACATATGGAAATTTACATATCTTATGGTTGATTTCATTTATGTTATGGATAGACATACTAACTTGTGAGTTGGTGATGTTGATTAAGCTTTGCTAAGCTTATGGTATTGAATTGTGTTTAATCTATGTATTGTATTATTGAAATAGTAAGTTATTTTTAAGTTTATACGAGCTTACTAAGCACTCGTTGCTTACGTAGTTTCTTTCCTTTGTTTTATAGATTATCGAAAGCTCGACCGGTTTGGAAACTTGTCAGAGATCTATTACACTATCCAGAAATATTTTTGGTAGTTTTGTAGATTTCGGCCAAGGTTAACAATGACATGTATAGGATGTTTTGTAATGATGCTTTGATATGTTTATGTTTAGTTGGTTCACTTTAATTCTTACCAAGCTTTGTCATTTTTGGTCACTTGTTAATGCTTGTAAATAAGGCTCCTTTTTGGTATGTTTATAATGGCCTGACACTGGTCAATTGAGACATGATTTAGTAGATATTTGAACTAGGTTTTTTATACTTGAAATAATGTTATATGGACATGTTTAGGTAAATGATGTTTGGATGCAATTGTGGTGCCTTTGAATGACATATTGGTTAGGTGAATTAGGTTGTTTGAATGGACATGATTATGTGTATTTAAATGATGCTCTAGTCCCTTGAAAGTGTGCACAAATAAATTGGGTAGTTATGCATGAACTGGTTAGGAAATGACTTGTTTTTAGGTAAAATTTTGGGTCCACACGGCCTGACGACACAGCCATGTGAGACAAACGGCTTGGCGACACAGCCGTATGTCATTTGTGAGTTTCTTAGTATGCAGGTCAGTGAGTTACACGACCTAGCACACGGCCTGGCGCATAGGCGTGTGGGGCATGGGCTGGGACATGACCGTGTGTCCTTTATTCAAAAGTTACACGGCCTGGGGTGATTCCACACGGCCGTGTGACCTCTGTTTCCAATTTTTGTAACTTTTTTCTAAACTTTCCATTTTGTTTCAAATTAGTCCTGAATTGCTTCTAAGCTATTTTTAGATCCTCAAGGGCTCGATTTAGGGATGAAATGTATGCGATTGAATGGTTTATGATATATTTAAATTATTGAATGTTATGATGTTTGAATATTTCTGATTGTACAGTAATACCCTGTAACCCTAATTCGACAATAGAGGCGGGTTAGGGGTGTTACATTTAGATGAAACGCATGTGATTGGATGATTTATGATATATTTAAATTATTGAATGTTATGGTGTTTGAATGTTTTTGATTGTACGGTAATGCTCCGTAACCCTAATTTGGCGACAGATGCGGGTTAGAGGTGTTACAGTTCGAGTTTAGACCACCAACCACGATAGTTTGTGCCACCAAACTTGGGACAATCAAACTTATAGGAACATAAAGAACTATCCTATTGACCACCACGAATAGGAGTGCCAACACTCCCCAGTTCCACCATAAGAGAGACCATATGGGCATCATGTGGAGGGAACCCTAGTGGAGGGCTCCCAAAATACCCTTACCCCTGTCCTAGAAAGATCCAACAGTAGCAGCAGATGACAGGTGGCCTAAGTACTGCTTGAATAAACTCTATAACTTAGATTTAATTTCCCTTCAAACATACTTTTAAAGCTCCTTTATGTAGCTATCAAATTTGGTATCCCATTGCGACAATTCCACCTGCAGTTGAGCCATCTCTTGCTACAAGTGACTTACCTCCTTTTGGAGCCTAGTGGTGATCCCATTGCTAGCCATGGAGAATTGACTGAGCTTTGATACCTTTTGTCGTGGTTGGATTTAGAAAACAGAGAAGCAAAGAAATAAAAAGACAAAGAGAAGAGAAGAGAAGAGAAGAGAAGAGAGAGAGAGAAAGAGAAAGAGAAAGAGAATTGGAAATGAACAAACTTAATTCACTTAATGATAAAATGTGCATAATTGTTCCTCCCTTTAAAATACTAGAAGAGGAAATCAAGTAATTGCTAAGCTAGCTACAAAAATTGTTAACAGATAGCTGGTATAAAAACCAAAACGCACCATTTAATTAAATCAATACACACCGTTTAACTAAAGACAAAAACACACCGTTTAAGCTAGCCAACCCTTCCCTCCCCAATAACTAATCCTAGCAATGGTAACTAACATAGATAGAAATCTTTTAACAGAATTTTAAACCTTCCCGTAACAATTAGCTATTGCAATGTAGCTTGGATTTGTGCATTGCAACTTCTTTTTTGCTTCTTTTCTTCTTTCTCCTCCTTCAATTTTCCAAATTCCTCATGTTTGTCTTTCCTTTCCCACTTAAAACCTTGCTTTTTTACCTTTTTATGGGAAAAGAATGAACTTAAATGAAGAAAAAAATCATGTGTTCTCTCTGATTTAATGTTCATAGGGTAAAGGGATTGCTTTTGAAGGATCATATTTGTTTGCTTTTCATATTTTTATTGGAAAATAATGAACTTAAATGGAAAAAAATGATTCTTTTGTTTGCTTTTGTTTTCATGTATTTTAGTATTAAATGATAATCTGTAGAGTTAATTTTATTATATTATTTAAAATTATAACCAAATTGATATAATGGGATTAAATATATTATTATATCAATTAAAAAAATAGAAGTGACCAAAACATAACTAAACAATAATACTGAAATTGAAAAATTTAATAATTCAATAACTAAAATAAAAATACTAAAATTGGAAGACCCTAAGAGCGTGTTTGGTTGAGTGTATTGGATTAGCCAATACACCCCTAATCCGTGGCCCCATCTATTACCGTGTTTGGTTGGCAGTATTGCCCTAATACGGGCGTATCCCGTTCCGCACGGATTCCCCATTTTCCCTTAGCAGCGCCGGTTTGGGACTCCCTTCCAAAAGAAAGGATTACCTAATCGGTCCTCTTTTACCCTCCCAAGCCTCTCCCGATCTCCACCCACCCTCTCCCTCCCAGCATCGACATCGACAGAAGCTGCCAGCGAAAGCTCCAGCCCATCCCGACTTCCATCTTCGCATATTTCTCTGCTAAACGGTCTTAGCCGGTCATCATTTCTCATCTTTCCTCTTCGCATATTTCTCTGCTAAACGGTCTCAGACTTCCATCTTCGCATATTTCGCATATTTCTTCGCATCTTTCCTCTCTGCATGCATTAGTGGGTGTTGTTGCATTTTTTTTATAAATCCGATTGCGATTATTTCATCAGTTTCTTGGTAAATCGGAATAGGGTTTCTTACTGGTTATGAATTTTTTTCATTATTTGTTTGCCTGCATTATTTGCTGGTTATGGTTTCGTTTCAACTAACCGATTTCCCTTTTCTCATTACAGGTTCTTTGTTCCTTGGTTTCTTCATCGCAGTCATCCCGATTTGCACATTACAGGTTAGTTTTACATTTGTATTCATGGTTTTGGGATATGTTTTCCCCGATTGCAGGTTTGGATTGATGTAGCAGATTTTGTTGTTTCTGTTTTGTATGGTTCTGTTTTGGATGAACACTTTGTTAGAAGTGATAATATAATTATGAAACATGCCTCAGCAATTAGATGTCCCCTTTCGCTGCCATCTAAATCTCAAACAAAAAAATGTTGTTGCAGTACTGATATTTCTATTTTCTCACTTAATCAGTTACCTGGTCATCAATTACTCTCAGTCGAATATATTCTTGCCTATACATTGAGTCATACATAGCTTGTAGGTATCCTTCAATGTACAGCTGCAGAAGTTGAAACCTTATCAGTGACCATTAAAGCAAAAGTAAAACAAATAGATTAATAACTTCAGAAAAAAATCAGCATCCATTGAGCAGTGAGGCAAAGTAATAACAATCTGAATTCCTACAGACGTAATCACATAAAGACGCTGCTTAATAGCACATGTGTGTTTATCAGGTTCTCTGGTCATGGTTTCGTATCTGACACTCGTTACTAGGTATCCATATTCTCACCATTATTAGTCAATACTGCTTTCATTACTGTAATAGGAGACTTGAACAGAACAGTATGATATAGAATTAAGGGTACAAAATTTGAGTATGACACTCGTTACTAGTTATCCTTAGTAATACTTATGCAAATATATGCAAAATGAGACATTGAAACCATCCCATTGAAACCACTTGCTTCTACCCCCTTCAAAACAGCAGTCGATATTTGATATAAAGAAAAAAATTACATTAGAGCCTCATTGTTTTAGTCTGCAGAGTTGGCACAGATATACCAACAATTAGGTAAGTGCAAAGAAAGTAGAAAGAAAATCACATAATTGACTTAAATTTTTCTATCTCTTGATTGTCTCTTCATTTACATGTGGTTTCACATCAAGGCCGTTGGCGATCAAATCAGTAGGAGTATTGCCTCCGAGGTGGTAGTTCAGCAGAAGTCAGAAGAACATCAAAAGATGGAAGAGAAAGCTTCAAATTTATATTCAGCCTTATGGTCAATTGAAGGTTTAACCGACGATCAGCGGTATGACGCTTTGAGTAAAATTCCCGATCATCCAACTCAAATGATCGTTTTCTTTAGTTTACCTTCATTGCTGATTGGAATGGGTCAAGATTTCTTTCTCACCATTAAATATCAATGTTCAAACTTTTGATGTTGTAAAACTATATAACATATGGATTATGATGTACAATTTCATTTTCATCTAACCTTTTCTTAATATAAGTTAATTATGTTTATGCGAATATAATTCTCAAGTTATATATTGATTTTAGTAAATTCATATAAGAACATTTTATTATTAAGAATTTTATGAAATTATATATCACTATTAAATTATATTTAATATTAATTATTTTAAATTGTATAAATTCATAGAAGAAAATTTATTATCACAATTTTATGAAATTATATATTATTATTAAATTATATGTAATAATAATTATTTTAAATTATACAAATTCATAAAATATAATTTATTAGTTATAATTATTTTAAATTTTATTAAATCATATATTTTAATTAAAATATATTTAATATTAATTATTTCAATTTTTCTTTTATAGTATCATATATTATGATTTGAGTAAATTCATATAAGAATATTAATTATTAAGAATTTTATTAAATTATATATTTTAATTATAATATATTTAATAATAATTATTTTAATTTATATTTTACAAGATCATATATTATGATTTGAATAAATTCATATAAGAATATTAATTATTAAGAATTTTATTAAATTATATATTTTAATTATAATATATTTAATAATAATTATTTTAATTTTTCTTTTATAGTATCATATATTATGATTTGAGTAAATTCATATAAGAATATTAATTATTAAGAATTTTATTAAATTATATATTTTAATTATAATATATTTAATAATAATTATTTTAATTTATATTTTACAAGTATCATATATTATGATTTGAGTAAATTCATATAATAATATTAATTATTAAGAATTTTATTAAATTATATATTTTAATTATAATATATTTAATAATAATTATGTTTAAATATGATTAATTATTTATTATTGATATTAATAATCTTATTAAAATTTAAATAACAATAACAATAATAATTTACCAAAACAAATTTCTGCTAATTATTAAGAATTTTATTAAATTATATATTTTAATTAAAATATATTTAATAATAATTATGTTTAAATATGATTAAATTATTTATTATTGATAATAATAATCTTATTAAAATTTAAATAACAATAACAATAATCATTTACCAAAACAAATTTATGCTAAGGGTATTCTAGTCATTTTAGTTTTTTCCATTATGCTATTACACCTCTATTCCATTCAACCAAACACAAGATTACTATTACGCCTCTATTCCATTACATCCAACCAAACAGTTGATTTGCTATTACACCTCTAATCCAATACAGCGAACCAAACGTGGTGTAATAGTTTGATAATTAATAGTATACCTTAAAATCTAAACGATAATTTGAGAACTTTAATTTTAGGCATTTAGCACAATGAAGCTGCTTAGTTAGTGCCGTGCACGTATTGCAACTTTCATTATGTTTTTTCCTTTTTGGTTTTTGATGTAAGCGCCAGCTGGAACATGTCTACCAAGTGCCAATTAATACACTGACTTGCATTTTCTGAAAATTAGAAATTATACCATTCAATTGGATTCTTGGTTGCCATTTTTGAACCTGTTTCTTACCTTCAAACCTTGTAAAAAGTCAAGCCATGTTAGTAGTTAATTGGGTTGGTTCCACTAAATCTGTTAAAATATAATCTCGACTTCAAAAATCCAACTGATTAACCAGTCAATGGCCCATTTTAGTTTGGTCGGAGATTGGTTTGTGATTTTTTAGAATTTTAGTTATCGGTTAATTCGGTTCGAAATCTAGTAATTAATTAAATTAATTAATTAACCGAAATATTTGTTGTTTTCAAGACTTACCTAGTGTTTCTAATGCCTTACTTGTTGTTTTTACCTACATTTAAAATTTTTTGAATTATTTAATAAAAGTAAATGAGCATTAGCAAGGTATTTTTTTTATAATATTTCGATTCGATTAATGGATTTTAATTTTTTTATCCAATTAACAATTAAATATTTTTATATTTCAGATAATTCAATTTATTAATAGTAATTTAATTCAAATATCAATAGAATTAACCGTTTAAGCACTCTTAAACAAATTTTGTGCCCTGTATTGTCCTGTCTTTGTATACCCTCTCAACAGACAAGGCCCAGTTGAGCTTATAATGTAAGAAGAGAGAGAATAAAGTTTACGTCTCATACATAGAAAGTGACCCAATTTGGAGGGGTTCAACGAGTTTCCTAGCCTTTGATCAGTACACCACAACAACGTTAACAAGGGTTTTTTTCTTTTCTTTTTTAATTAGGATTAATAAATTTATATTTTGGTTGTGAAACTATTTAAAATTATTTAAGTTATTAGATAGTTAAAATTATTATTGTATATTGTTTATGTTAATCAAAAGCTTTTTTTTTATAATTTAATTTTTTTATGAAATAGCTTTGAATATTATAATTATACGAACTAAAACTTAATAGTTTTTTTTCAGTATATCAATTATTGAATCACCACTTGAAATTAATTAGTAACTTAAATAAAAATATTTAAATAGTTAAATGATTAAAATAAAAAATTTCAATATTTTAATAAATAAAATTTAAATTTACTAATAATTTAAGGAGGTAGTACAATAGTTTAACTAATTTATAAAGCCCTGAGACCAGACACAGAGAAAAGTCGTTCTTCACTTTTCTGTGTAAACAGTGGTAAGAACGAATCACCAAATGAATGACTAGGTGAGAGCTATATCAATTGGTAAAGATGAAACACGAGCTGAAACAGAAGAGTTGTTTACTTTTATTCTTAAATAATCAATATATAAAAATGCATATTTTAAGTGGGGGGAGGCCTCTTATCTGGTACTTGTAGTCGCCTTCCAGAGTCCAAGTGACCCGATCGCCATATTTCCTGCAAATTTTCCTTGGAGAAGAGCTCTCTTTTCAAGTCCTTTTTAGCTGTGGGCTCGTGTGTTTTTTTCACTTCTTCAACATTATTTCATTTTCAGGTTTGTATCGCTCTCTCTATTGTTGAAAGGTTAGACTTTTGCTGTATTCAGCTTTTCTATCGGGTTGACTATATGGGTCTTCGCTTGTGCTTCAAGTACATGAGTATTGTAATTTAGGTTGTTTAGTTTTGCTCTTTCAAGGTTCAAAGCTGAATTTTGATTTTATTATGTTGTTTGAGATTGGACTTGGTTGGTGCTTATAAAGACCCCCCCCTTTTTTTCCTGTTTCAAGTGTATGGGAATAATAATTTGATGTTTTATATTTAGTTTCCCTTGAGACTATGCGAAATATTGTTTGGTTTCCTGGAAAACCGAAGAGAATTCCAGTTCTGTTCTAGTAGCTTTTCAAAGCCTAGTGCTTTAGAAAACAATTTTGGGTTGAACTTCTTTAGTTCTTATTTTGGTCAATGATAGAAAAAGCTCGGTCTTCCTGTTCTCCATAAAAAAAGAAAAATTTAATTTGGTTTCTTCACTTATATTTCATGGCTACCAAACTGAAAGTTAAACGATGCTCCTAGTTTTCCATGTGATTGAAATGATTATCCTACTTGGGCCAACCAAAACAAAGATCCATATTTTCTATTTTCTTAAACAAGACAATATCTCAGCTAACTTCAGTTATATATCTCTGGTTTCTTTTTAATCTGGTGAAGTGGTGTCGACGTTTTAAGCAAATAGCAATGAGGGGCTTATTCAAATTTGATTGTAATGCAGGTGTTATGTTTAATAAAATTGGAAGCATTTTTGTTGGATGAAAAATGCTGCTACCGCTATCTTGCAGCCATGCTTTTGCCGCTTTTAGTTGGTGTATTGATCATATTGGAAGATGAGGTTGTGTTTTCTGGACTTTGTTGGGTTGTGATGTGATGGCAATCGACGTAGTCACTAGTGCCTCATTTGTTCCGGCTTCAGAGATTCTTTCTCAGACTGTAGAGGCCATTCTCGAGATTGTGGTTTCTGCAAATGATGTTCTCTTTAAGAAAGATAGTTTTAAAAAACTTGCATCTTACTTAGAGAGAATTGTCCCAGTTTTGAAAGAGTTGAAAGGAAAATGTATTTCTAATTCTGAGAGCTTGAACAATGCTATTCAGATTCTCAATCGTGAAATAAAAGCTGCGAAGCAACTAACTGCAGAATGCAGCACAAAAAGCAAAGTATATCTCTTGATGAATAGTCGTGGGATAGTCAGGCGCCTAGAAGGTACCATGAGAGAGATAAGCAGGGGATTAAGTCTCCTTCCATTGGCATCTTTAGAACTTTCTTCAGCTATAGTTGTAGAAATTGGAAACCTCTGTGATAGTATGCAGAAGGCCGAGTTCAAGGCTGCTATAACAGAAGAAGAGATCTTAGAGAAAATTGAGACAGGCATACAGGAGAGGAATGCTGATCGTTCTTATGCAAACAATCTGCTGGTTCTCATTGCAGAAGCTGTTGGGATACCTACTGAGAGATCGGCTTTAAAAAGGGAATTTGAAGACTTCAAAAGTGAGATTGAAAATGTCAGGCTTAGGAAGGACAAGGCTGAAGCTATACAAATGGATCAGATAATTGCTTTGTTGGAAAGGGCTGATGCTGCTTCTTCTCCTAAAGAGAAAGAGATGAAGTATTTCACTAAGCGGAAATCTTTGGGTAGTCAACCGCTGGAGCCTCTCCAATCATTTTATTGTCCAATCACTCGCGATGTAATGGTAGATCCTGTGGAGACTTCATCTGGACAGACATTTGAGAGAAGTGCTATAGAGAAGTGGTTTACAGAGGGGAACAACTTATGCCCTTTGACTATGACTCCCCTAGACACATCAATCCTACGCCCTAACAAAACACTGAGGCAGTCAATAGAAGAGTGGAAGGACAGAAACACAATGATAACAATTGCTTCAATGAAACCCAATCTCACATCTGGAGATGAGGAAGAAGTGCTTCAATGTCTAGGACAGCTAAAGGATCTTTGTGAACAGAGAGACATGCACCGAGAGTGGGTGATCTTGGAGAACTATATATCAGTTCTTATTCAACTTCTTGGTGGAAAAAATCGTGATATAAGGAATCGTGTTCTTGTCATACTTCACATTTTGACAAAAGATAGTGATGATGCAAAGGTACGCTGTGTGAAACCGTATCCTTTTGATTCTCTCTTTTAGTTTTCTGCAGTGATTTACAAGTAAATATATTTAATCATATTGAAAAGGTTTATCTTCAAAATATAGGTGGCAGTGAAACGAATGATCAGGTGTGTTAGGAATTAGATTCATCTGTTTTAGTAATATGCATAGACAAAATATTTCATATTCCATTTTATTTTCACCTACCTTTGGATTTTGTTTTGTTTCACCTAACTTCATAAACAGGAGTCTTAAGTCATCAAGTATTGAATTATAGGATATAGTAGAAGTATCGAGCTTTTAGAGAATGGGTACTACTTTGTATATGTCCAGGGTCACATTCATCTTGGTATCCCATACTGACAAATCTGTTTTGCATACCATTAGGATGGAGTGATCTTGCTGGTTTACTGCCTTCTTTAATCAAAATAGGATTACTTGCATCTATCTTGTGTAAATATGGGTTCCTGCTAACCAGAAATGCATATATGTTTCTCATATGTTTTCTACCAAAAATATTGAAATATATTGCAGGATAGAGTGGCAAAAGTTGATGGTGCAATTGAACTTGTAGTTCGTTCCTTGGGGCGTCGCACAGATGAAAGGAGGTTAGCAGTGGCATTACTTTTGGATTTATCAAAATATAACGTCTTAAGAGACAGCATTGGGAAGGTTCAGGGTTGTATTCTCCTTTTGGTGACAATGGCAAGTGGTGATGACTATCAAGCTGCCAGAGATGCCGAGGAAATATTGGAAAACCTGTCATATTCTGATCAGAACGTCATACAGATGGCAAGGGCAAACTATTTTAAACATTTGCTCCAGCGTTTGTCAACTGGTTCATGCCCTAAACTTGATCACCTTTTAAGTTCTTCTTCGGGTGTTCATATTTCCTTCATCCATTCTGACTTGAGCACTGAACTAGTTCATCACTATGATTGTGTTGTAGGAAAGCATACTTCTGAAGAATTAATAAGATTGCATTTTTATAGAATGTTTTGACCAGATAAGTATCTACGAAACATAGGTTATGTGTGGAAAGTTGGCTGGTTAGTGCATTGTGATGAAATCAACTTGTGCTTCAATAAGATGAAATTACAGGCCATCTTATTATAGTTAATATTAACATCAAGCTTTTTCTTAATATTAACTTCAAAAGAAACATTTTCTTAATCTCAAAATTGGTGCAAGATTCCCATGAAGATAATATGTCATTGCATAAAGGCGAGGATGTCTTAATTTCCTTGTCAATTAGGTTTTCCAGTGATTCAACTTTAAAGAGATGCCAATCTTACTACTGTAGTTGCATCCTTTTCTTAAAATAGTAAAATCTCAGCATTTCTTGTAGAGCTGCGGCAGTGGTTTACATGGCTCGGTTTAGGTGTATATATTTTGTTCATATTTCCTTCCACATTTAGGTTTTGCTACATCATTGCAAATGTGCATCAAGTTGCAATGTCTTTGCTATTATTTGACAAAACACTTATGGAAGTATATCTAAATCTCTACAGGACCAGATGATGTAAAACTAATCATGGCAACAGCTATAGCTGAAATGGAGTTAACTGACCATAATAAAGTGGTATTGTTAGAAAGAGGTGCATTGCGTCCACTTCTTAACTGGGTCTCTCATGGTGGTATTCAAATGAAAAGTGTAGCTGTTAAAGCTCTTCGAAACCTCTCAAGCGTACCAAAAAATGGCTTGCAGATGATCAAAGAAGGTGCATCCCGCCCATTACTTGACCTCCTCCATCTTGGCTCATCATCCTCAGCATTACGAGAACAAGTCGCCGCAACGGTTATGCACCTTGCAGTATCCACTATGTCACAAGAATCCACTGAGACTCCAGTTTCTTTATTGGAATCTGATGAGGATGTTTTCATGGTCTTCTCTTTGATTAGCCTGACTGGACCAGAAATCCAACAAAACCTCCTGCAAATCTTTCAGGCGTTGTGCCAATCCCCCTCTGCAGCATATATCAAGACCAAGCTGACACAGGTATACATTTTATTGGAGAATGATATAACTCTGTGCCTTCGTGCTGGTATTTTCTTTTTCTAAGAATAATTTTCAAAGATGCTCTGCTAAAATAGAGCTTAAATTAATCTGAAAACAATGATTACTTCAAACAAGCTATACTTAGCAAACTTCCATAACGTTGTATGTTGCCCATGCTTTGTTCCACTGATTGATCAGTGCCTGACACAGTAGGTTGCTTGCCCTGGTGACTTAGCCATTCAGAGAAATGTTCTTGCTCCCTCTATTGCCTTTGCAGAAATGGAATCTATTGTTTTTTCTAGTGTGTCAACAGTTATTGCGTTTAGTGATCCCATGAATTCTGGCTTCTGACAGGTCGAATTACTCGTAGGATGTTTGTGTCTTGCACTGTTAGATAGATTAACCTCTTCAAAGTATCTTAAAGTCTGAAATCATATGTGAGATAATCACAGCCTAGACTTCTTATTTTGGTTATGGACATATTATTCATTCTTTCTATCTTTTATTTTATTTTATGGGCCTGTGTTTCAGGATGCTTCTCATATTCATGTAAGGATAGAGAAGCTGATGCAAGGATGCTGTGCTGTTATAATCCTTCTTCCCTTCCCCCCCCCCCCCCCTTTATGTTTGAGCCTACTCACGTATCTCTAGTCAAATGCAGTTATCTCTCCAGAGATGTCTCATTTTTGTAATTCTTTTGCTGCATATCATTTCAATTTTCAACACCAGCTGATTTATTATGTTAACAGTGCTTAGCCATCCAAGTGCTAATCCAGTTGTGCGAATGTGATATTGGAAATGTACGGCTGAATGCTGTGAAGCTTTTCTGTTTTTTGGTGAAGGATGGTGACGAAGCCACTATCCTGGAGCATGTGCGCCAGAAATGCATTGAGACTTTACTTAGGATTATCCAGTCTTTTAATGATGACGAAGAAGTTGCTTCTGCAGTGGGCATAATTGCTAACCTTCCTGAAAATGACCAGATCACTCAGTGGCTTGTGGATGCTGGTGCAATTCCAATCATTTTTCGTTTTCTTCGCAGTGGTAGACTTAATGATTCCAATAGAAGTCAGCTAGTAGACAGTGCTGTTGGAGCCATCTGCCGTTTTACTGCTCCAACAAATCTGGAATGGCAAAAGAGAGCAGCTGAAGCCGATGTTATCCCCATGTTAGTTCAATTGTTGGATTCAGGAACCACCTTGACCAAATATCATGCAGCCACTTCTCTGTCTCGTTTTTCACAGAGTTCTCTTCAGCTAAGCCGGACAATACCAAAGAAAAAGGGGTTCTGGTGCTTGTCAGCTCCACCAGAGACTGCTTGCCCGGTTCATGGAGGAATTTGTTCTGTTGTGTCATCATTTTGCCTTCTTGAGGCTGATGCAGTGATACCACTTGCAAGGGTTCTTGAAGGAACAGATGCCGGAGTGTGTGAAGCATCTTTAGATGCACTATTGACTTTAATTGAAGGTGAAAGACTTCAAAATGGTAGTAAGGTGCTAGCAGAAGCAAATGCAATTACTCCAATGATAAGATGTCTTAGTTCACCTTCCCTCAGACTGCAGGAGAAAGCTCTGCATGCTTTGGAAAGGATTTTCCGGCTGCCTGAGTTCAAGCAGAAGTATGGTCCAGCTGCTCAGATGCCTTTAGTAGATTTAACACAGCGAGGCAATAGTAGTATGAAGTCTCTTTCAGCCAGGATACTTGCTCACTTGAATGTACTTCATGACCAATCTTCCTATTTCTAAAGAATTCAACGCCTTTTGACTTTCTTGAATCATATCTGAGGAGGAAGGACTGGCCACATTATTCACCTTGATGATTTATTTTGCAAGAACCGCAATACTGGTGTGCATGCTCAGGCTTGAACCATAATATTTCAGAATGGGCATACCTTTCTTCTCAATAATAGGTGCATATTGACGGATTCACCTTGAAAGCTAAGCAAGAACTATCAACCAACTCCATTGTTGTGGATAGATGTTTCGATGCAGCACCATGATACCCAAGATGATAGACATCAAGTTTGTGCTTTTTCTGTTGAGGAACCGTCGCAGGTAAGAGATTTTACAAGTGGCTGATATTAAAAGCACACCATTAGCAATATTGCTTGGAATTGATATCTTTCCTTGTAACCTCTGTGGTTCTTCTTTCCATTCTTTCACTGTCAACTTAATACTTTACTTATAGCTTCTGTCATTGTCCTGTATTAGATATATAGATGGTCTAGAATTCATCAGCTTAATAACCAAGGAGTAAATGTGGAGCATGCCTGTCTACGTGACAAATGGAAACTTGCATTTCGTGCCATGCATTCAGCAAAAGTTGATTAGTAGTGTTAGCTTGAATGCAAACTCTATGAGCATGAAAAACACCAGGGTTCACTTGGTCCCAGCAATTGATTGTTTGACTCTTGCTTAGGAAAGTTGGAAACCTCACATTTGAAATCGTCATATTAACATTATTGAATGAACTGCACCGGATATGACGTTATATTTGCAGTTTCTGTTAGCATGCACTCATGGAGCGTACTGGTGGCGTAAGGAGAGAACTTTTCGAATCAATGGCTGGACCATTGCAGAAGCTCAAACAGCTCAGCCTCCCTCCCAGCACGAACCTGTAGCATTAACCATGTAGTCTATGATTTGCCCTGAAATATTATTTCCATTTGAAAACAATTCTGTTATACGAATTGTCAGGTCTACACAGTGAGGGGAGTTAAAATGTCTATTTATTAAATTTCTATAAATAAACTTATCTATTTCCTTTAGATTATAACAAAAGGAACCGTCAACAACAACAAAAAAAAGGAGCTAAGAATATAAATTAACATAATCCTAGTAATCTTCTGTCAGTAGCACCTCTGAACAATCTCGAGTAAACTTGGTTCTGTTTTTTTTTCTTTTTATGCTGTCTTTTCCTTCACTCTATGTCTTCGACTCCTTCCAAAAAATTTAAGGGTCTCGTCGATAAGTACGACGGGTATTGAGACCAAAATTACTAAGAACCACTCATTCAGGCTCAATGGAACAACACCAAACATGTTTGCCAGGAATGGAACGTAAAGTATAAGGCAATGGAGTCCAAATGAGACCGACATTGCAACCAAAAGCCAAGTGTTCCTCCAAGGTGGCAACGTTAGCAGGCTGCTGTCTTCGGAAAGTGCGTTCAAGGAATTGAACATTTCGATAGCTACTAATACAGATAGTGACAGAGTCATTGTTTTCACTTTGCCAATGGTGAAGTAGTCACATGGGTTCGAGAATGTGATCAGGTGACCATCACCAACCGTATATGGGGCCACGGAGAAATTTGACCATGTCGAACACTCTCCCCAGTTGCGAAGCTGAGACAGTTCGATTAGTGTGTGACCATCGCTAACAAGGTTGATACCCATAAAAGAAGCCTGAGTATACCACAAGATGAAGATGCCAACGGTTGCTACGCCCACATAAGAACCTATTGTCTACAATTTTAAACATAAATGTAGAACATTAGTCCAGTTCAAAATCCCACAAACCATGTCTTGCCTAGAGAATTTCAAGGGGAAGATAATTGGTGTAGATCAATATTCAGTACTAACCAAGTAACGAAACAGGACCCAGGAGTCAATGAGAGCGTCATCACTTTTACGGGGTGGTTTCCACATTATACCAACATCTGGAGGATTAAACCCGAGAGCTGTCGCAGGAGGACCATCCGTAACCAAATTCACCCATAAGAGTTGCACAGGAATCATACACTCTGGTAATCCCAGAGCAGCAGTCAAGAATATGGAGATTACTTCTCCAACATTGGATGATATCATGTATCTGCAAATTTAGGAAATGAATAAATAAGGCATATCCTAAATGCTCAAGGAAAGTAGTAGAGCAAATTAACACACCTTATGAAAGCTTTCATGTTATTATATATAGAACGCCCCTCGGCAACAGCCGAAACAATGGTGCTAAAGTTGTCATCTGCCAAAACCATATCAGAAGCTTCTTTTGCTACCTGGAAAAATTGAACAATGAGCATGTTAGTAGAAAGGACTTATTTGAGGGTCGTTGGTAGGGAGGAACGTGAATATATTAATTCCAACATATGGTACAAGGAACAAGATTCGATCTTCAAGCAAGAGAATCAAGGTGATTACCTCGGTTCCAGTTATGCCCATAGCAATTCCGATATCAGCCAGTTTAAGGGCAGGTGCATCATTTACACCATCTCCAGTCATAGCAACAATTTCCCCCATCTCTTTTAGCATCCTAACGATTTCTTGCTTATGCCTAGGTTCAGCACGAGAGAAGACCTTTCCCCCTGGCTTTGACAACGTTTCAATTTGTTGCGAAGGGGAAAGAGCCATGAATTCTTTACCAGTAAAACTTTTCCCTCTAACATCCTCTCCATCAGAGAACAATTTAATTTCATGACAAATAGCCTCAGCTGTGGATTTATTATCTCCTGTTATCACCATAACTCTAATTCCTGCTGCTTTACAATCTTCTATTGCTTTGTCAACTTCATCTCGTGGAGGGTCCTATATTGATATGGAAAATTACATCTCTGAAAATAATTTACTTGACAATTCATTAACTATTATGAACAACAAAACTGTCTGACATATGCTTACCCTGAGACCAACAACCCCTACAAAAACCAAGTCACTTTCAATGGAAGAATAGCTAGCTGGATCAAGCAACTTCTTATGAGCAGGATGATTCTCAGAGTAGTAGTCCGAAAATTCCCCCAGGTCGTCCTTATACGCCAATCCCAAGCATCGCAGTCCCTTTGAACTCATCTCTGAATTTCTTGAAAGCAATAGTTGACTACATGATTCATCCATTGGAACAAGAGATCCATCTGCAAGTTGGACGTGTGTACTACGTTCCACTAAACTCTCAACAGCGCCCTACAGAAGATGCGCATTGATTTAAAGATCAAATAAGCAAGGAAACCAAACTACTAATTTTATGCCTTTTTGCTGTTTACCACTCACAATCATACGTTACCAACGTATATAAATGTATATCATGTTCTTATCTCCAATCCACCTTAAGTACACATTTACACTGACCGCTAATTTCCCTTGAAGTTAAATTCTATCTTTTCCATTTAATCAAGAGCAAAATGATTTCTAGACAACACTACGAAGAAAATGGTCACATTTACCCATTGATGAAAGAAAGATGAAGGATTTGAACCAAGGTAAAAAACAGGGAATGACAGTCACCTTGACAAGCAGTCTGTTGTGTCCGGTAGGCTCTCTAACAATAACGCTCATAGACTTTCGTACAGTATCCAACTCCAATGTTGCAAGCCTTTTTGATCTTTTGGTCCACCACTCGCAGCAACCTAAGTTTTGCAATATATCATAAATCAATGAAGTGCATCACAATACATGAATCTACTAAAACTAGAAAAGATTTATGGCTCACCTAGTTTAATTGTGCTTCGGTCAATCAAATAGTTTGCAGCAAGCTGTGAGTCATGGATTTTGTTCCTCATCTTGGCATCTGGAACTCCCATCTTTTCAACCAAAACCTTCAAAGCAGCTTCTGTGGGCAAACCTGTGGCCCGGAAGAGACGACCATCACAGAAAATCCCAGCATCATTGCAAACTGCACATATTTCTGCCATGACTTGTAAGTTAGCATCCATATTGTAACAGGTCCAATCAACAATTCCACCATCCTTCGGGTCATAGGTTGTGCCTTCAACATGGAAAATACGAGAAGTAGTGGTTTTCCCACCGAGGGTAAAGAATTCTGCAACAGACATTTGATTCGTGGTCAAAGTCCCAGTTTTATCTGAACAAATCACAGTGGTGCATCCCAAGGTTTCAACACTAGGAAGCTTCCGTACGATCGCATTCTTTTGAGCCATTTTTCTTGTACCAAGAGCTAAAGATGTTGTGATCACAGCAGGGAGACCTTCTGGAATTGCAGCTACAGCAAGGGCAACAGCTATCTTGAAATAGTAGGTACATTTCTCAAATGAGAAGCGGAGATTTGCGGGCCATCCATCCACCATATCCCAAGAGAGGAAGTTTTTGTAATTGATAAGCCAAACAATGAGACAAACAAGTCCAATTGCAGTTGTAAGCCTGCTCCCAAATTCATCCAACTTCTTTTTCAAAGGTGTGTCACTCTCTTCCAAAGAGGCCTCGTGTATTTGCTTCTGTATCTTCCCAATCTCAGTGTTCATTCCAGTGCAAACAACGATACAAACACAGCTACCATTCACCACAGTTGTGCCTGCGAAAACCATATTTTCTTTTGCCTGCAACTCACATTCCTCCGGGAATATTGGACTAGTACCTTTCAAAACAGGCATTGCCTCCCCAGTTAGTGCACTTTGTTCCAATCTCAAAGTTGAAGTTTTCAGAGCTGCTATTCTCATATCAGCAGGAACCTTATCACCAACCTGCAATTCAACAATGTCACCCGGTACAAGCTCCCGGGCTGGCAGGTCAGGTACAATGTACCCATCTCTTAAAACCTTACCGGATTCGCATTGCATCTCCTTAAGGGCCTCAAGTGCCTTCTCAGCATTGGTCTCTTGCCATACTCCAACAATTGCATTAAGGACTAAAATCAATACTATCACAAATGGCTCCACATAGGCCTCAAAACCAGACTCCTCGGAGTCACTCCCATGCATATAGGCTAAAATGAAAGATATAAAAGCAGCAACTAGAAGTATCTTCACAAGCATGTCGTCAAATTGTTCCAACACAAGCCGCAATAAAGGCTTCCCTTTCTCTTTGGCAAGCTCATTCCAACCATACTTCTCACGCTGTTTCTCCACCTGGTAACTGCTCAATCCCTTGTCTAGTTTAGCATTATATTCTTTCAGACACTGCTCAACAGACCATGACCACGCAGGGAAAGGCCTTTTATCCATTGAGTCCTCAACGTTGGTTTCACTTACCACCCAAAAGTAAAAGCTCCTTCAATTTTGGCTGAAACCCATGTAATTTTCCTGAAAAACAGATGAAAACATGAAGCCAAATTTTAAACAAAGAAAATGGCTAAGAAATAATAATAATAATAAAGCAGAAATGGAAACAGTGCATTAACTTCCTTTTAACAAGTATGAAATTATGTCGAATCACCCAACAAGAAAAGGTAATGTTCTTCCTTTGGTAATAAAAAAAAACCAACCACCTACATTAACTACTAGCCACCATAACAATTAATCATCCAACCGAACAAAGGAATTACAAAGCAGCAGTTTTAACACAGACCCAACAACCCAAGAAGGGAAAGGACAAAAAAACTGCTTAGAGTAGTAGCAATTAACTGCCAACTAAACTTAAAAAAACTGTAACTGTAGATAATTATATGACCAAAAAAAGAAAAGAAAAGAACTTTACCTCTAAAGCAAAAACTGACTGAAACCCATGAGACAAACACTTCCTTCTTATATAAGAAATTCAGTGTGGATAACAACTAAAAAGAAAAGTAAGAATAAAACCTTAGAATAATAGTTAGGCCAAGAGAAAAAAAAGGACATGGCTTGGAGACAAAGCAAAGTTGAAGGAAAATTCTTGGTATTTCTTTGATATTATTTTTTTTATGTAAATATAAGAAACCTTGTAACATAAGAAAAAAGGGAAGTAGTTCTTGGTCAGTCTCAAATCAACGTTTTGATCTTCTGTGGTTCTGGGAGTGCCACTCACTGCATTGTTTCCAATTTGCTTTTCGGATTCCTTTGTTTCGCCAGTTCAATTTAATCATTTCATATAACTGAATTTTGTTTTAGTAATGAAAAGTGTTTTTTTTTTTTTAAATTTTAGTTACTCAATATATAAAAATATTAACTTTCATGGAATGTAGCTTTGTTTTCTTTAATCATGGATTTGATTTAAATAATTTGGAAAAATAAAATGTATCTTTAGGATAAAATGACCCTTTTATTTATTTTTATTTTATATAATACTTTTTCTTCACAAATTTATTTAATTTTAAACTTATTTTAAATACTATCAAATTTTTGATGTCTTTTTTTAATTAATTAATTATTATTTTACTATAATTATATAAAACATTTTTAACCTCTGACTTTATTTGTGGAATCTAAAATCTTCCTTCACATTCTACCAAACATTTTTTTAATAAAATGATTAAATTTCGATTCTAACATAATAAAAATATTAAAATCATAACTAAAGATTAACTTCCTATTTTAAGATTCGTTTTTTTAATATATTATAAATACACATATCAATATCTTGTTTCATGAAAAATCTAATCCACTTACAATTTTTTTTGAAAGAATAATTAGAATTAAAAATATAATTTTATTTTATTTTTTTAATTTTTAAAATATTTATTAAAACGTGTCCAATAATTAAATTTTCACAGTAAATTTATTAAAAAGTAAATGTTCACCATAAATTTTAATATAGGAAACGAGAATAATACTGTCGACCATAATTTTCTTTTAATTTTAAAAAGATGCCGTCGATAGTCATGTGCCGTGGCTCCTTGGGTTGACCAGATGCCGCCGTCTTGTTTAACCGTACAAGTTCACACGAAATCCGCGTTAAAAGCTTAAAATTATCTGTTTTTTTTATCAATATGTTGGTTGGTTGTTGCTGTCTCGAGATTCCATTTTTTAATATGAAAGTTGTTTTATCACCAAATTATTAATTTTTTTTTATTTTGTACATTTAAAATAGAAAGTGTACTCACCTTAAATAATTCAATTATTTTAGTAACTCTCGTTAAAATTAGAAACGGTAAGTTGATGTGGTAAACAAAAAATTAGTATAATAATAAATTTAGCCAATCAATTTTTATATGTTATATCAATTTAATCATAATTTTAAAATATTAACACTCAAAATTTAAAAATAGTCTCAATTTAATCCTAATTCTAAAAAATCAAAGAAAGATAAAAAAATACGTAAATCTTTTCAAAAATATAATAATAAATTTAAATTTTATATTAATATTAAATAAAATAAAATCTCTCTCTCTTAATTGTCACTTCAATTTGTCATTTTGATTTTAACAAAAGTGACTAAAATGATAAATTATGTAACGTGGATGCTTAAATACTTTTTAAAGAATTTTAAATATGGAAGTTGTTGCAATTAATATATTTTATGAGAAAGAGGCAGCGAATCATGTTTGAGATTTTACCAGAATTCCAATTTTCAAAGAAGATATTCATCAGTCACAATGTTGTTTATTTAATTTCAATCTAAATGAATTAAAATATGGTACATACAAATATTTTAGCATTTATGTAAATAAGTTTGCCCTTTTTTTCAACTATTCTTGGGGGGAAAAGCATGCAATAAAAGAAACAAAATATTCTTCCAAGATTTTAGAAAGTAATATGAATAGGATTAGAGAAATAATTAAGAAAGGGAAGAAGCTAAAGAGTGACCCACTCTAACCAAAACTCCACCAGAATATGGGACAAGTAAAGTAAATTGTTGATATGAAAAAGGTTGCTTTTTTTTTTTTTAGTTGGGGACCAAAACATTCCAGGAAACTTCCTTGTCCAAAAGCTAATGATATCATGATTTCTGGAGTCTCCCTCCGGATTCCATTGACAATGACATGATTAAGGGCAACATGGAACAATGCTTTAATGTCACTCACATGGCTTTTTTAAAAAAGAAAAATTAGACTAACCCAAGGCAAACAAGTATGGGCCACTCTATTGTCAACCTTTTTGTCAATATGATTAGAAGCGTAACTAAGCGATGTCAAGGGAATTATATCCTTCCATCATATAGCAACCCCAATTGGAACTCATCATGGCATTGAATAACTTTATTCTATTATATATTGAGGATTTAGAAAATTAAAATTGTTGCTCGAGGCATGAATATCATTGTTTTTAAAGATATTTCGTGGATTTATATATCTCCCAAGATTCAACAAGCACTTCTGTTAACCAATAGGAAAATAAGAAATAAGGAAAAACAAACCAATTAAATATTCAACTAAAATTGTAAAAGAAATCTTTTGAGAAAATAAAGAGTGTTTGGAAAAGAACATAAAGAATAAATAATTAAATGATTTTAACTAAGCCTAACGAACTCTCGTTCGTATTCCATCACTGGCATTCATCCTTGTCTAAGATATAAAAATTCTTTCTTCATTTGTTCCACATACATCGGATTCGGGATCACACTTACTAATGTTTCCCACCATTGATATGCCTTTCCTTCCAATAAAGAAACAACGCATAACAGACTATCCCTCGACGTACATTTCACCTCTGTAATCACCCTTCCTATGTAAGATAACCATTGTTCTGCTGTGGCGGGGTCGTCACCCTTATCCCTAGAAATTCTTTAGCACCACGCTTACATATCTCCCTCACGGGATCTTCTTAAAACTGGTTCGCAGCTGGTATCATAACAACCCGTTTTCAGTGGTGTCGAAAATAACAGTTTTAGGGCCACAATTCTGACATGTGAATCAGTAAATATTAAATATTTAATATTTACAAAATTATTTAAATATCGTATTAAAATTTGGTTCAGTAATTTTGACGTTTGGATAGTTAATTAAGTAAAAAGGACTAAATCGTAAAAGTTGCAAAAGCTAATTGCTATAAGTATATTTGTGTTAAATGAATATAAAAGCATGATTTGAGGGCTTTAAATGGTAATGAAACTATAAGTTTAGGTAGTGGACAGTTTGGTTTGGCATGATAGGAAATTTTTGTTAAGTTTAAAGGGTAAAAAGGTAATTAAATTAAAATAATGATGTTATATGTCAATAACCAGATACTCAAGTCCTAAGAAGGATCTGAGCCTCCGACCCATGACCCGACTGCGAGTAGACAACAAGGCATACCAGCTCACAAGATGAGACATACCAGCTTACAAGGCAAGGCTATAGACCCAGCCCGCGAGAACCTTGTGAAAGCCCACAGGGCAAGGTCATAGGAACAACCCGCAGATCCAACTTGCAAGGTAAGGTTACAAACCTAGCTCGTAGGAACATAGGGACAATCATAATCTCACTTCGTATACACCCAAAGGACTCACTAAAAGGGCCACATACTCCACAAGCCATCCAGATACTTGTCTAGTAAGTATGAAGCGCACCTAGAGTGCCAATCCCAAAATCAGAAATGATCGTGTGCTCTATAGACATGTGCCCAATAGACCTGGAGTTTGCAGAGAATGTCAATACTAAGGATAGAGAATGTTAGTATCGGAGGTAATAGAATCAAGAAAAAGTAGTGGGGCCCTGCTATGAGCTGTAATAGTGCTTATAATCATATGTCTGAATACCCCAAATTCATATCAATAAGATATAAGAGAAATATTACTCAACAATTGGTGCGATGAGCATGAAACTTATTTTCGATCATCAGATTCTAATTCGTCCCAGTTCGATTAATTTTTCTTCAATATTTGAAGTAAATGACTCGCCCAAACGAAACTTTTCCCCTTCAACCTCTCATCAGAATAAGATGGAGAGTCAGGTTCTAGTGCCCAACACGACGAGACAGACTTATTTGCTGCATGGTTCACCGATAGGCCAAAAAACTTTGGTAATGTGGTTTTTCGAGGGCCTTCTCCTTCCTTAGACCTAAACCTCTCCACAGGTCAGTGATTGCCACTTCCTCTCAATTATGAAGCACTCCCGCAGCAATTCCTGGCCCTCCAAGAGTAAATAAAGTTCATGATAGAGCAAATGGCCGCTCAAAAAGCATGGTTTGTAGAACAACAAGCCTTCCAGCAAGAGCTACTGAGATAAAATAAGTGACTGAGAAGAAAGATGCACTTAGACAACTCTGGTTCTCAGGACAACGTGAATACACAAGATGAAGCCTTAAGCGCACAAGTGAAAGAATGACAAAACAAAATGGATGAGCTACGTTGAGATGTATGAGCATTACTTCCTAAGTTGTAGGACACGGACTGATTGTTTTGCTCCAATAACTCGTTGGCCCCCAAAATTGCGACAGTAGGCTTAGCACACGACTTCAAGGTCCCAAAAGACATGTTCAAGGGAAGAAATGACCCTTGGGATCACCTGATGCAATACAACGATTATATGAACGTGTTGGGGGTGTCAGACTCAGCGAAGTGCAAAGCCTTCTCGACAACATTAAAAAGAAGCTATATGAGCATGCAGTACTCATTCACAGATAACAAACCACAAAGTTTTGAGGACCTATATGAGTGAGTTTATAAGTTTATAGAGGCCGAGGAAATTAAAAAATCGTCACGAGTTACCTTTCAAAGAGAAGATAAACAGCCCAGAAACAAAGAAGGACCTCGCAACAGGCAAAGCCTCCCCAACCACTCCATGCGAGTCAGAACCAACATACCACAAATAAACCAAACCTAGAGTGATGCATTTGGTAACCCCCCAAAAGCCTCAACAAGAGCATGCAAGGAGATATGCCCCCAGGGAAGGTTTGAGGCCTACACCCCTCTAAACGCCACGCGTACCTACATCTTCAGCCAAGTAAAGAGTCTTGGTATCTTGCTTAAACCGTCCTCGATGAGGAACATTGGTAGGAGGACAAAATCCAGGGACCAATGTGCTTTTCACAATAATATGGGGCACAAAACTGAAGATTGATTCACACTGAATGATGCCATAGAGGAAGGGTCTAAAATGTCGAACTCGTCGTATTCATCAATTAGAGTGGTTTGTTGCAGGGCCAGAGCTCGAAAGGTGACCCCAAAGGAAAAAAAAGGCACGAGGCACCATCCATGTAATCCTAGGTACTGACGATAACTTGGCAGGCTCGAACACAAAGAGACGGGCATACATAAAATTTGTGATGTCAGTCATTGCTCCAAAGAGGCCGCGACGATAAGAAAAGTGGAGTGTTGAATTTAGTAGCGACAATGAAGATTTAGTCCACGACGAAGAGGGAAATTACCCGATGGTAGTCTCAGCAACGATCGTTGGCTTCAAAGTCACCAGAATATCGATTGATAGCGAAAGCACGGTGGAGGTTCTATCCTAGGAAGCATATAGAAAGATGGGGTTGAAATAACGGTCGTTATCCAAAGCCAGTCGACTATACGATTTTGCGAACCACCTAGTAGAGGTGAAGGGCTTAATCACCCTACTAGTCATTTTAGGGGATGGCGAGCATACAACCATAAAGTATGTCTAGTTTTATGTGATGGACCACCCGATGGCGTACAACACCATCTTCGAAAAACCAATAATGAGAATGGCGAGGATGGTAGTGGCGACTTTCTGTATGAAAATTAAGTTTCTGACAAAGACTAGGGTCAGTTTCCTACGATCTGATCAGTGCACAGTGAGGCAATGCTACATGTTACCTATCAAGCAAACGAGGGAACCCATAACTGAGGGGCAGAATTCGCAGAAGGCTGAATTAGCAAGCCAAGTTCTTGACCTGGACAGTTTAGATGTGATAGACGAGCATAGGAGCAAAAAACCCAAAGCTGTGGAGCATACCGAAACATTACAGCTCTTCTGTGACAATGAAAAGAGAACGATCAAGATCTCGTTTGTAATATCTCGAAAATTACTACTGTAATACCCCGAAAATTACTACAGTAAGAAAGTAGGTATTCTTGATAGTAAAATAAGGAAATAAAGTGACAAAAAGGGAAATTTTGAGTTATGGCAACATTGGGAATTATATTATGACATATTAATTCAAGAAAGTATTAAATCGCAAAAGTGAGAAAAGTTTTGTTGCCCAAGAGTAAATACTCGAAATTTGAGGGGTTAAAGTTTAAATACGAAAAATTTGAAGGACCAATAGTGTAAATATTTTAAGGGTGGAATAATCTAGAAACTAAGGAAAATGGATAAATTAGGACCAAATTGAAAAGGTGAAGAATTTTGAGGGACAAATCACAATTTTACCAAATTAAGTGATGACTCAAGGATGGAATTTTTAAAGATTATGAAGGGCAAAATGGTCAATTAGAAGAGAGAGAAACCTAGAAGGCAATGATGATGTTGGTGATATTTTAGATTAATTAATTAAATAAATATTAGTTTATTAATATTTTAATTTGATTTTTAAATGATATTTTATTATTTTATTATTATTCTATTTAGTATATATATAGAAGGAAAGATGAAGAATCTTCATCTTCGTCCATGCAACCGACGTGAGAAAAGAGGAAAAGAAAGAAAGTTTTGCTTTCTTTACAATTTGGTCCTTCCACCAAAAATTTACCATTTTCACTTAGAAATCAAAAGAATTTCCATAGCTTCCAAGAGAGAAAAATAACAAGGAGACAATGGGGAGCAAGAATATCAAGTTAGATTTAAGAAATAGAAGCTGGAGGAGAGAGAAAATCAAGTTAAAGATTGAAATCAATAGCACAAGGTAAGAACATTAAGATTTCAATATATTTTTAAGTTTGATATTATTGAAAAAGCATGGAAATAATGTTATAGTAGAGTTTTCTTATATAAGGTCTTATGTTCTTGATATATTAGTGAAGAAAAATAAGTGAAAGTGATGGGAAATATTATAGAGAAAGGGAATAAGGGAGTTATACACCTAGTAATCAACATTTTGCACTAAAACAGTTTTGGACAGCAGCAGTAGTCTAACTTTGAAAAATCACCATAAATCGTGAAAATTGAATTAGAGGATGAAAAATATATGGAATTAAAGCTTATTGATTCTAGTTTCTCATACAAGAAATGTAAGCAATGGAATTGTAAATCATGAGTTATAATAAATTTTGTGAGATAAGGTCAGAATGATTTCGGGTTCCCCTATTCTGACTTTTAAAAATCATAAAAAATTGGAGAAAAATGATTAGGGGCTTAAATTTATATGTTTAAAATATTGAATGAGTCTATTTTCAATAGAAACAGACGGGATCATTATCTGAATCTTGTACGAGGAGATAATTAATTTTTAGTGAAGAAGGGTCAAAACTGTCAGACATCAGAATATGGATGAATTTAAAGAATAAACTGTACTTATTGGCTAAACCAAAAATTCTGAAAATTTTATGTAGGAAGATATATGAGTCTAGTTTCAGATAAAATATTTGGATCTTAATTCGAAGTTCTGTATCTCAAGATATAAATAATTTTGTGACAATGACTCAAGTGGACAGCTTTGAATGAATAAATAAATAAATAGTGAAATTTTAGATAATGTTACATATAAGCATGTTATATATATTAAGGATGTGGAATGGAGAGGAGGAGGAGAAATATATATAATAATTCAACTAGCATGAGTTTTCATTAAAAATGGCTAATTTGAATGTTTTAGGTTCAGGGACTTAATTGAATAAAAATAATATTTTAAGGGTAAATTTGTAAAAATGTCAAAAAGTGACCAAATTGCATGAAATGAATTATTTTATTATTTGAATTAATAAATTGAATGAAATATTAATTTGTAATACCTAAATTTTACCCGCCCTTAACAAATAGTCCATTTTGTTACAAAACCAAATCCGAATTACAAACAGGCCTATATGGCCCAAACCCGGATTAAAACAAAGGCCCAAATTACAATGGCCCAAAACAGATGAAAAACCCTAAGGTTTCTAAGCTTCAGCCGCCGCAACTCCAATCTTCCATACAGGCCGAATCTCCACGCGATCTTCACCTGCACGACAAGGAAAGAAACAAAATGGAAAGAAAATCAAAGATTGAGAATCAAATCCAACAGATTTACTTTCTATGTTGTTATTTTTATTATAAAAAAGCCATTAAGAACATTGTAAAAGGGGATCAGATTTTTTTTGAAAAACATAAATAAAAAAAAGAACTATTATTCACAGCAAAATCCCGAGAGTCTAATACGAAGAGCAAATCTATTTAAGGTTAATACTTGTAAATTTGATTTATTTTTCTGCTGTTATATTTATTATTATTTTTTTAAGCGAATAAAATGAAGTAAAAGGAAAAAAAAGGAAATAACTAGAGAAGCCTACAGATCCGTGTGAGAAGGAACCAAAAAGCCCTTTAGGGTGAGGTTCCGACCACTATTTGCGGTGGGATCACGGCGGAGGCGCGGCGATGTAGGAGCTAGGGCCGAAACCCTAGCAGAGGAATCAAGCTTTTTTTTTTATTTTCCTTCTGCTACAAATGTTTTTTTGGGGAAAAGTTGGTTTAATTAGTGGTACTAAACTGTATTGTTTTGGAGAGCTCACTTGACGCCCAAAACGGCGTTATTCTTGGAGCCGACCCGAATCCGATCCGACCCAAACCCAGGATCTGCGTGTTTTTATGCGGAGGGGAAAATTGTACTTTTAGCCCCCTCCGCCTTTTAATATATTTCCAATTAAGTTTTTTTTTTTTAATTTACCCTTTTAATTTATTTTAAATTACTATTTGGTCCAATTTGAACGGCGTCGTTTTAAAGGAGAAGGGATAAATTTCCTTTCCAGCCCCTCTATGTAATTTGCGTGTTCAATTTAGTCTTTTGGGCTTTATTTATTCGCGGATTTACCCCAAATTTTTCATATTCAGTTCAATTTAGTTTTTATTTTATTTTATTTTATTATTTTTTAAATTAATTAACTTCCATAATGTAATTATTTTTATTTTTTATTTATATATACATATGTATATTTGTTGTTTTTATATACATATTTATTTTTTATAAGTAATGTTTTTATATTCATATATATACACGTATATTTATTTTTATCTTGTAGTTATTTAATATTTTTACATATTTTTATGTACACTTATATATTTAGTTTTAAGCAAATATTCTTTTATATCAATAAATACATATATATCTTTTTTATTTCTAAAATGCCTAAATACCTATTCATATTTTTTAACACATATTTTATATGTATATGCTTATTTTTTATAAATACATTATATATTTTTTATAATCCAAAGATTTACATGTAAATTCATATGTAAGCCTCTATTCTTCATAATTTTAATGTATATATTATATGCTTTCTATTCTTTATTTACTTTGTTTTCTTTGCTCGCTATTTATTTATGTTTACATTCATGTATTTTTTTATTTATTTTACTCATTTATTTGATATTTTATATGTCATTAGTTATTTTTGCTTTTGTATTAATTTAGTTTGTTTACTATTTATGTTATTACACCATTGATGAATTTATTGTTGTATTCATTATTGTGACATTCATGCATACATTCAATTTAACATCACCTCATCTTTTTACTTGATTTTCAAAATAGAAAATTTTCAAAATAGAGGTAATACTTGTATTTAGGATTTTCAAGGAAATTGAGCCCTAACGCATTGGGTTCTGATTTTCTTCATGAAATCTAAAAATCGAGGATTGCTTTTTAATAAAATAAAATAAAAACTTGTCATCGGGGATTCAATGTGTTGTGTCCTAACGTATTGGATGTGGCGCATCGATTTCTCGAGATAAAGATTTTCTAAAAATAAAGGAAATATTCAATGTTTAGGATTTTAAGAAATCGTGCCCTAACGTATTGGGTTGTGATTTCTTCATAAATTTTAAACGATTAAATATTTTCTTAAATTTTATTACACGAGTTTTTTGGACCAACTCGTCTTGGAAAAATAAAATATCGTGCCCTAACGTATTGGGTGTGATGTTTTCTGTTTCAAAATGAGGGCGTCTTAATAAATAATTTAATTTAATTAAGGATCGTATTTTTCAACTCTCGACATTAAGACATTAATTAATCAACTTGGTACCAATTTTTGGGCATTACGGGAGTGCTAATCCTTCCTCGTATGTAACTGACTCCCGAACTCGTTTTTTCTAAAACTCGTAGACCAAAGTCGTTTTTAGGTGGTCCAATCACACCTTTATAAAAGATTGGTGGCGACTCTAATTTTCATCGACAACCAATTTTTGTTTTTTTCCAAAAATAAAAATGGTTTCGACAGCTTGGCGACTCCGCTGGGAATTTTTTTTAAAAAAAATAAGAGAGTCGAGCCACAAAGTTGATTAATTCTTGTCTTATGGTCGAGAAAAATTTGTTTTTTAAAAAAATTCATGGTATCCTGTTGCATTCATTATTTCTTGCTTAATGGATTTAAGTATTGTTTTCATTACACATTACATGAGTTGAATAATTTTACCCTTTTAAGTGGGAGCGAGAAACTAGTCCTTCGTGAGGTTTTCACCTCCATACAGGGTAGTGGACCGCTTCCGGGATACATCCGTACCTATGTCTTCATGAGATTTTCATCTCCGTGCAGCCATAGGAAAATGTATTCCCCTGAACTGAACTCGGTCTATATGAGCCTATAATGGGTGAGGATTGAGGAATCTGGTAGTTCGGGTACCCTTGCTCTAGAAGCCAAACCTCGTATAATGAACCTTAGGAATCCACCCTAGGTAGGACTACACTAAACCCTAGTAGATATCCGAGTAGGTATTATGATACTGAATTTTCGTGTTTTATTTACATGTCATGGCATTTCATTTCATTATAAAAGGCGTCGGTTCATATTCAGTTGCTATATAGAAAGCTCATCATGGAAAAAGGGTTTCTTGATAAAGTGGAGGATAATGCGGCTGTCCGAACTTGGTTTGAAACAACACAACAAGAAAAGGGTGATAGTTTGGCGGACGGGCATATATCAGAATTATGGGACTTTACGCGCATCAGTGTAACTTAAAACAATTTGCAAGAATTGAAGGAAATCTGGGGTCACTGGAGTGATGAGGTTAGACAACTATTTTATGATAATTATGGGGATCTACCTTATTTGCTTGATGTAAAGGTAGACAAGCATTTGTTTCAAGCCCTTGCCCAGTTCTGGAATCCTGCTTACAGCTACTTTACATTTGGGAAGGTCGATTTGGTGCCTACGATAGAGGAATATGTGGCTTTACTCTGATGTTCAAAGTTTCAAGTGGACAGGGTCTACTCGAGAGCGGTAAATGTGCCAACCTTTTCAAAAAAGCTGATGAGTATAACAGGAATGAGTGAGCAGTGGGTTGCTGCACGGATTAAGCAAAAGGGGAATAGTAAATACAGCTTGCTTGTCTTCCCCAAAGCCTTGGGGTATGTGGATGAAGCAGTTACCGATTTATTCGATCGTCTTGATAAGAAGGTTACAACGATTCCAGCGATTTTGGCAGAATCCTTCAGGTCATTGAGTGCATGCCGAAAAGTGGGTGAGGGTAGATTTATTGGATGTGCACAACTACTACTCGCGTGGTTTCACAGTCACTTTTGAAAAGTGGATAAGGTTTCGTATCGGGTTTTCTCTGAAAATTATTCACCACTAAAGGAGATAGTTGCTACGCAGAGGAGAGATGACATTTCGGAGGAAAAGTGGATGGCAATTCTTTAAAATCTTCAAGAGGAGGACGTGGAGTGGAGAGCTCCTTGGTTGCTTCCAGATGAGATCTCGTATAGGTGTGATAATTTTGATTGGGTTCCTCTGCTTGGTATTTAGGGAGCTATTGGATATGCCCCATTATTGGTGCTAAGGCAGTATAGGTCAAGGCAATTTATACCTGCGACCCAAGGGATAGCTGATTGCGAATTTTTGTACAGGGATGATGGTTATAGAAAGAAGATTTAAGAGATGTTTAGTGCGTGGAAATAGACTCGCCGAATGAAGAGGTTAGCTGTGGGTCCGATGACAACTCCTGAGTATCATGAATGGTGGGTTAGGAGGATCAACGATAATACACCTAAGTTAAAACAGGAAAACAGTCAGTCAATAGAGGAATCTTTGTAAGTCATCCCTTCTGAGTTGGAAATTATAAGACAGGATTTTGAAAGAAGAGATGCGGATTTAGAAAAGATGATAGAACAGATGGAGGAAGAAAAGACGAACTTGAGATTAGACATAGACGTTCAGAAGCTCAAAACTGAGAAATTAAGGAAAGAGAAAAACAAGGCTGAGGAGGAGTTGAATAGTCTAAAAACGGATTATAAAAAGTTGCGTCTGTCAATAAGAACTGTCGGGTTGGGAAAAACTTTAGAACAGTGGCATAAAGAACTTCAAAAAGAAAAGGACAAAGCCGATAGATGGGAACGAAAATTCCAAGAGATGCAGATGCGAAACGAGGCCTTAGAAAATAGTTTGTCGGGTAGCCAAAGAGAAAAAATGAATTAAAGGATAGGGTCACCGAGTTGGAAAGATCTCTTCATCAGTATCGAAATCAAAATTCCGCAATAGAATTGAAAGCAAGCTTGAGCAAGATTGAGGAAATGAATAAAAGAATCGAAGAGCTAGAAATGGCGCTGCAAAATTGTGAGATCCAGATCAAGTACTTGAAAACAAATGAGAGTCGTAATAATGAACAGCTCCACTACTTTCAGATTCAAGTTAGGAGCAGAGATCATCTTATGGAGGAAGCTGTGGTCTAGATTCGAGAAGTAGCTGATCACATACAGACTTTAGCAGTACAGGCTGACATGCTGAGTGTGAAGTATGAATTAGAATCGGATCTGGGGCCAGAATTAGCTTTGTTACTTAGAAAGATTAGAGTTTTGGGTACTAGGGCAAAGTCTTATTTGTAATTCACTTTATGTAAAGAAATTTAATTTCTAGTAAAGTTTTCTTAAATGGAATTGAATCAAAATTGACGCCTTTTTGCATTCATTTCATGCATTGCATTTGCTTCACATGCATTAAAAAATACTAAAAGATTCTAATTAATTTAAGCCATTCCTCAGATAATCTGGAAACTAACCAACCTACCAAACACCGCTACGGTACTCGATCGAAAACCAAAGACATGGACCAAAGGCGAGAACAGTTCCAAAAGGAAATGCAAGATCAGCTTCAACAACAAATGAATGAGCAACTTGAGAAGATTCAACAAAAAATGATGGATAAAATGATGGAATCTCAGGGGAATATGATGACTAAATTGACTCAGTTGTTGACTAGAGGAGTTGATAAAGGGAAAAGCTCTGTGCTTAATGTTGAAGAAGGAGACAGTGAGGGACCTATCTATCCTCCAGGCTTTACCCCTCAGCAAGTTGAAATATATCCGTACAAATCCTCTGTCACCATTAAGCCTCAGCAATTTCAGGTCGGCATTGCAACGCCAACGAATTTTCAGGCTGGATCAGGCCGTAACCTCAAAGACAACCTTGTTAATCCTGCTATCCTTGATTTCGAGGAAACAGTTGAAAAGGAGAAAATGAACGATGAATTGCCAAAACAGCTAGAGGAAAGGTACAAGTGGCTGGAAGAGAAATTTAGAGCGATGGAATGTGCCGAGAGTTACTATGGGATGGATACTAAAGAATTAAGCTTGGTTCCGGATTTAGTACTCCCTTACAAGTTCAAAATGCTAGAGTTTGAGAAGTACAACAACACTAGTAGCCCCGAAGCTCATATTACCATGTTTTGTAGGCGAATGACTGGGCATGTTAATAACGACCCACTGCTGATACATTGCTTCCAGGATAGCCTCACAGGGGCAGCGTCCAAGTGGTACAATCAATTGAGCCACACCAAGATTAATTCATGGAGAGATTTAGCATAGGCATTCATAAAACAATACAGTCATGTGACTGACATGGTACCTGATAGAATCACTCTACAAAATATTGAGAAGAAACTCGGTGAAAGTTTTAGGTAATATGCACAGAGGTGGAGGGAGGTTGCTATCCAAGTTCAGTCGTCTCTTCTAGAAAGAGAGATGACAATGCTTTTTGTTAACACATTAAAGACCCCATTTATTACTTACATGTTGGGAAGTGCTACTAAAAGTTTTTCCGACATAATTATGAATGGTGAAATG